>NC_056527.1:139537544-139563118 GCF_019175285.1 Sceloporus undulatus
CAAATTTGGAGATCCAAATTAAGCATGGATCTCCAAATCCAACTTGAAATTTCAAATCAGTCAAACTTGGGTGGCAATTCTGACAACTCTTCTAAAACCCACTATTGAGTCCTGATCTTTTGTAGTATTCTGGTTTGGGTCTGAGCTTTGATTTGATGCTGCTTTTCTTTTATTTCTTCTCCTTAAACTCAGAGCTGATTCAAACCAACAGCTCAGAATAGATGGTACAGCCCTTCCTTAGACCTGACCATTTCTGAATTCAAGTATGATGAATACAGTTTTGGATGTTCACCTACAAAGAAAACAAGAAGCAAACAAATGCCTCCTTGCTCATGGGAAGTGGAGTATTACAGAGGAAGCTAGACTACAGGCTTTGTCCCAGGCATTAAATCATTTTTCATGCAGGGACATTCAGCTATATGATTTATAATCATAAATGAACAAATAGGTCTGAATCAATGAGAATAACCTACAAGTTGACTCACCATGTCAGCAATTGATTCAATGGGACAATTTGGATTAATCAATAGGATTTACTCCCTTGTTGTTATGTGCCTTCAGGTTGCTTTGATCTTTCTAACTCAGGTATTATTGAACATTTCTTTCTGAAATGGTAATCATTTAAAAAAAATACTTTGCCAATTCATGCAGATAAAGCCCACCATTAGTATACCCACATCCAAACTGAGGATTGCTAGCTATGCAAAGTAGTGGAAGATTACCTTACATCTCAGGTGGATGCAACGGTCAGGAGCACTTGTTATCAGCTTCGGCTGATACGCCAGCTGCGACCCTACCTGGGCCGGGGGGACCTTGAAACGGTGGTACATGCTCTGGTAACCTCTCGGCTGGATTTCTGTAATGTGTTCTACATGGGGCAACTCTTGTACCAAACCCGGAAGCTTCAATTAGTGCAGAATATGGCAGCAAGGCTGGTCACTGGTAGCTCCAGGACCAGCCATATAACACCTATTTTGCAAGATCTACATTGGCTGCCCATTCGCTTCTGGGCGCAATACAAGGTGTTGGTTATTACCTATAAAGCCCTAAATGGCTTGGGCCCAGGGTACTTGGAGGACCGCCTCTCCCCATATAATCCGCCCCGCATTCTTAGATCGGTCGGGAAGCAATTGCTAAGGGTTCCCAAGACGAGATATATCTTGTCTTCTCAAAGGGCATTTTCTGTCTCGGCCCCGCAGACCTGGAACTCCCTTCCTGACAACCTCCGCTCTGTCACCTCCCTTGACCAGTTCAGGAAGGAACTTAAGACCTATCTCTTCCAACAAGCTTTCCCCCATGTGTCTTGACATCTGTTTTCTCTCCCGTTATACAGTTGCTAATCGGCTAGTTTGTTTCTCTGGTTTTATTTTTGGAAATTGCAAATGTTTTTTATGATGTTTTTAACTTGGTATGTTTTATATTGTATTCATGTTCGATGTATCCATGTTGTAACCCGCTTTGATCTTTGGAAAAGTGGGCTAGAAATAAACTGTATTATTATTATTATTATTATTATTATTATTGTTGTTGTTGTTGTTGTTGTTGTATCCACTTTTGCTGTGGAAGCATAGACTGCTGTACAGTGCTTTTATTCAGGTTGTTGGTATATGGGCTTTCCGTAAGGGAGGTTTATTGTAACAACAGTACAATTTGTCAAGGAAAGGAAGAGTATTCACATGGGGTGATGGGAACATAGGAAAGAATGGAGATTATCATCTGTGTATATCTACAGTGTTATAAAAATAAAGTGTAATAATAATAATAATAATAATAATAATAATAATAATAATAATAATCTACAAGTGAAAAGATCTAGTAGTTGTTGTGTGCCTTCAAGTAATTTCCAGCTTATGGTGTGGTGGGATCTCCTTCCTTGGAGGTCTTTAAACAGAGGCTGGATGGCCATCTGTCAAGGATGCTTTGACTGAGAATTCCTGCATGGAAGAGGGTTGAACTGGATGGCCCTTGTGGTCTCTTCCAACTGTACAGTTCTATGATTCTATGAATCCTAATACAAATCTATCACAGGGTTTTCTTGGCAAAAAAATATTCAGAGCAAGTTTGCCTTTGCCTTCCTCTAAAGCTGAGAAGGTGTGGCCTGAGAAGCTCACCCAGCAGAGTTCCATGGCCAAGATGGGATTTGGACCCTAGTCTCTCATGTTATAGTTCAACATTCAAACCCCAACACCATGCTGGCTCTCAAGGATTTGCTTTACAGTATGCTATTTCTCCCACATATTTAAACTGGGCACATTGATTCATTGCAAAGTATGGGAGTGTCTCCTGCACATCAGTCACCCCATGGAAAGGAGTGAGTGAATAGCTACATAATCCTGCTACATATGCAAGTAGAAATGAGTGTGATAATGTCCAGAAGCCCAGGATCAGTTCATAATAATGCATAGACATATAAAAAGATATGCATAGAAAAACCTAGAAAATGGACAACCATATGCACAGTGATCATCAGATTAGGACAACAGATACAACAGATCCTTGCTTCCACCACCATTAAAACTACTGTATAGTAAAATCCCAAGCACAGAGGACTAGTTCTCAAAGCATGTGATGCAACCATGCTGATGAAGGTAAGTAAGTTTGAGTCTGCTCGATGTCTGGATTTGACACCACTTGGAAACCATATGTATGCTGGTTTGGGTCCCATGTAGAAGAAAGGGAGACTGAATATTTCAAACTATTAGTATAATTACAACCAAGATTTGCCAAGTTCATCAGGAAGTAACATCACCATATAGAAGAAAGATACTCCTGTACCATAGTGCATTTTTTTCCGCATACAGAGCATCTTACCTTTGGGTGAGATGTGTCTCCAAGTGATTGTCGGGTCTGGTCTACCTGTAGCAATGCAGGTGAGACTGACATTACCACCTTCATTTATGGAAATGTCTGATGAGATCTCAACAATCTTGGGAGGTACTGCAACAACATAAAAGAGAAGATGACCATTAGCTAGTTAAACTGGGACAATATTCCTGTTTCTGAAAGCTCTTAATAATAGATAATTCACTGTTGGTTTTCTAAGCAACAACAAAACCAAAAGATGTCCAACAGACTGTTAGTGGATATGATCTAGCCCCCAAAGTAATATTAGCAACATTTGCAAGTGTCACCAAATTTGAGCCCAGAATCAGCAGCACCTATCTCCTAGTTTCATGCATAATGCTTGAACAGGTATCCCACATTTAAACATCTCTCTCTCTCTCTCTCTTTTACAAGTTTATATTATTGCCTAGCCACGCCAAATCATGTGTGGTCAATAAACACTGTGAAGCCATTTGGGTTGGGTGTATTGATTTTATTATACAGTTTACTCACACACCACAAGATTAAGTGAAAAAGCAAGGTATTCTTCCATCCTCCCCCAAACTATTGTCTGCAGAACCCCATTCTAAAATTCTGGAAAGCAAAGTGAAAGCCACACTCAAAGCAATTGGGAAGAATAAAGAATAAATCACCAGGAACAGATGACATAGCAATAGAACTACTACAACCCACATAGACAGATTCAAGTATAGTTCTAACTAAAATCTGCTGAACAAATGTGGGAAACAAATCAGTGACCCACAGTTTAGAACTGATTAATATGCATTCCTATACACAAGAGAAAGAGAGAGAGAGAGAGAGAGAGAGAGAGAGAAGATTGAAGTATTTACAGTACCATTGCACTAATTTCCCATGCAGACAAAGTCATGCTCAAAATCCAGCAGCCAAGACTTCAACCATACTTGGAGTGAGAAAACTCAGAGGTGCAAGCTGGATTCAGGAAAGGAAGAGGCCCTAGGGATCACACTGGAAACATACGATGGATACTGGAGTGCACCAGGGAATTCCAGAAGAAAACCTTCCTGTGGCTTATTGACCTTCAGCTGCTTAGATCATGAAAAGCTACAGCTTGCTCTTAGAGGAATGGGAATGCCACAACATCTGATCAGTCACACCATAAGAAGGCATGAGTCATTCACTGGCCACAATATTCTGGGCTGTCCCTGGAGTATTCTGTTCCCTAACTCCCTCTGTTACCTGTTCTTTTCCCACTGTAATGATGGGGCAGTTGTCTTCCCACACAATCCCCATTCCTCACCTCATACCACCACTGAGGGTACAACAAGAAACCCAGCCAAATTATCAACACTGGGTGTTTTGACCTCAAAGCAAGTTGCAGCAGCAGTGTGTAGTGGCTCTCAGGGTCTATGTGACAAGACAAGTAGACCATTGTCGCTGCGGAGAGAGGAGGCTGATTTGGGGTGAAGTGGGTGGCTGATTCAGGTCCTCACATTGTGAAGACAGTCTACACACTATCTAGGTTTTGGCCTTGCATCTTGTAAACAGGACATAGCAAGCCCAGGGAGGGATTTGGTGAAGGAATGAAGCCTGAGATCCTACATCAAGAAGAGATGGAAAGTCTATTCTATTGAAGTTACAGCTTGCCTTATAAGTCAATGTTACAATGCACAGTGTCACTACATGAGAAACTGTGACTCCAGAATTTTGAACACAATATGACCATTCTGTGTCAAACAAAAACATCAAACTGCTTCTGTAGACGAACTTGTGCACGTCTAAGACACCACCAGGAGGATTCCAGCTGGTATTTTTTCTCTCCACTATTTTCTAAGGAAGGAAAAGGTATTTTGAATAAATCCCAGGAAGACAAAGAACAGCCGAAGCCTTGGAGCACCAACCTTGGCAGAACAAGGATCTCCCTTCCTCGACCTGCCCATCTGCCCCTCCTTCTCTAGATTACTCCCCAACTTGCCCTCCCATGTGTCAGCTCCTGGTGGAGATGTGAACTGTTCCAAGGGAGCGAGCTGAATGCAAAGCAACTGCAGTGGCCTTGCATGCAGTGCTTCTGACGTGCAGATAAGTAATTTATTGATCCGTAAAGCACTCCAAGACGCTCAGGAAAGGATTATGTCATGCCAACGCTGTGCAATAAAATAAAAAATGATGGACTTTTTGTGAACGCGAGGGTGATTTAGGGTTTGTAGCTGGAAGTGTAGTTAAAGTACATTTTAAGTGGAAATCAAGGTAGGTAATGAATTACTCCATGTCCGGAAGGGCTGCTGGGAGTTGGGTCCCCCCCCACTGGTTTCTGACTCAAGAGCTAATATTCTAACTGTACGCTAGAGGACAACAGAGGATCAGGCTCAAAGAAACAGATTGGGCCTTTGAGGTTAGGTGCGAGAAATAGTTCCAAAGCACATTCTGTGTGTAGCTGTGCCTATGCAGTTTTAGCCAATATAGGGCACACCAAAGGAGGAGTAATATATCATTTTACTGTATCAGCAAAGTATATACAAACTGTCTATACGTGTAAAGATGCCACCTAAGACTGCATGTGCTAATAAACTTCTTTCCCATGAGATTCATCAAGTAAAGAGTCTGCACACTGAAATTTGGGATGTAGCTTTGGGCAAATACAAGGGAGGGCAGCTTGAGGACTGAAACAGTAAAGCACATCTGTCATGGGGAATTTGATGGATTCTCATTGATCTGGCAAGCACATGAGGCAATAACAAGTCTTTCAAGTTTTACTAAAGTGTGAGATGGATTTGCATAGAGCAGATCAGAGAATGATGAGAATAATTGAGCAGAAAGTGGTTATTCCTTTCATTCCTTTGCCTTGGCTTGCCTTGGCTGCCTAATTATCTTAGTTTAAGTGGCATGGTAATATATCTGCAATGCCGAGTTTCTAATTAAAAAGCAAAAGCTTGCATTTCAGATTGCTGACAATTTTTAGTTAAAGCACAATGTGTTTTACAAGTGGAACTTGTGGCATTACTGAGTGCATTTGAACTTTTCCTAGGATTTCAACTACAGTACACTGGTCCTCATAAACTGGCTATCATGTTACATACTGCAGCACTTCAGTTCAAGTGTGCGTATGGTCCTGCTGCTGTGAAATCAAAGCCCTAGTGATCTGTCTAAGAGGCCAGTGTGATGTAATGGTTTGAACATTGGGCTATGACTATGGAGACCAGGGTTCAAATCCCTGCTTGACCATGGGCAAGTCATACTCTCTCAGCCTCAGAAAATCCTGTGATAGGTTCACTTTAGAGTCACCACTTCTTCATGTCATTACACATGTCTCAGTTTTCATCGGTAAAATGTTGGAGGGTATGATATTGTCATATCACAAAAACCTATATTGAAGAACCTTTTTGATATACTGTATGTTATCAAGACCTTGATCAAAATCAGTAACAATCGTACTGATGTAGAAGAGGCAACTTGAAGTTATGAGTTCTGTTAATGCAAACTATGGAGTCAAGAAGCACTTGATCTTCTGGACTTAGTCGCCTAGAATCCAACAAAATTGAAATTGCTACTCCCCATCCCACCAAAAAATAATAATTAAAAAAAATCTACAACATAAGTGATATTATCCCTAAGGGCAGTAATCCTTAGAGCCCCCTTAAAGATGAAGATGAACACAGCAAAATATTATTAGACCTAGTTGAATAGTAAAAAAGAATAAGGTCCCAAGCACCTGGGCCTGCTTTTTAAATGTGTCTCTATCCATCCACAAGATAGTAGGACCTTGGTCAGGCTAGGAGAAGTAAGCTTGGAGCTATTTGAAATCTAGATGTTCCAATCTGGCCCTAACTGACTGAGGGACACATGCTGCACTCCTGACACACTATCCCTTGGAAAAGAGATGGGAGATGTGTGGCCCTCCAGATGTTGCATTACATCTTGGCATTTATTACTATTGGCTATGCATGATAGGGTTGGTAGGAGTTTCAGATCAACATCTGGAAGGACTCATGTCCTCCATTGTGCCCCAAGAGCTCCTGCTTGCTGTCAGGGTAAGACAAAGGAAGTATGAGAGAATCAGATAACAAATGTTATGAGTGTCAGTGTTAACCTGCCCAAATTTTGAGATCTTCAAGTCAAGACTTTTTCTCGCTCCCACCACCATCACAGGGATGTATTGGTGAGGACATAGGAGAGAGCCTTTCTGGTAGCTGCTCCCAGGCTGTAGAATTCCTTCCTGCTGGAGGTCTGGTTGGCCCCCTCTCTGCTCTTTTTCCATCAGCAGGCAAAGAAGGACTTTGGCTTATAATTCATGTGCTGGAAAAGAATTTTAATGGGGTTCTATTTTTTTCATGTTTTAAATGTATTTCATACTGTTTCATCTTTGTGTGTTTAATAAAAGTGTCTGTTAAATTATTATTTTTAATTTCTTTAATTTGTTTTAGCTGGAGGTAGGCCACCTTGGGTCCATGCACTGAGAAAGACGAAATTAAATAAATTAAATAAATCAATAAATGTATTAGAAAGAAAGGCCACCTTTAACCTTCTCTCCTTCCTTTCCTGGTAGTAAACCTACATCAGTCTTAAAACATAAGCCAGTATGTCCTGAACTCTCAGCCCCACTGATGAAAATTTGCACCCCCGTCTCCCCAAAATTAATCAACTAAATTTCCAAAATGAACCATTTCAAGGTTACAGTGTTAATTGCTACAGTTTGCATCGAAAGGAAAATAAATGTTGGGAAAATGTGCTTAAAGGCCTTATCATAAGAGATATTCATATATTTAATTTAACAAGCAAAAGAATTTAAGAGCAGCCCACATGTCCTTTAGCATTATGGGAATGGAATTACTTTTCAAAGATACAAGTGGGGTATTGAAGGGAGAGAAGAAGAGGGAGACACAGCTCCATTATGTTTAGGCCCAGCAGCTGATGAAATGCCTTCCTTTCATCCCAACTGCCACTGCCCTGGTCACAGAGGGAGAGAAGAAAAGGTGGGCCAAGCTCCACTGTGCCCAGGCTCAGAAGCAGATAAAAGGCCCTCTGTCCATCCAACTGCCGCTGCCCTGGCCTCGGAAGGAGAGAAGAAGAGGCAGCCACAGCTCTATCATGTTTAGGCTCAGCAGCCGAGGAAAGGCCCTCCCTCCTCTTCCATCCCAACTGCCACTGTCCTAGCTTCAGAAGGAGAGAAAAATAGGCAAGCACAGATCCACAATGCCTATGTCTGTAAGAAGAAGATGACAGGCCCTCCTCCACCCCATTTACCATTGCCCTGGCCTCAGAAGGGGAGAAAAAGAGGCACTTATACTCCCACTATGCCTAAGCCCATAATGAAAGGTCCTCTTTCCATTCCAACCACTACCATCCTGGCCTTGGAGGGACAGAAAACTGGCAGTATCTGCTCGGACTTGATCCTTTTCCCCACTGCCATCCCCTTTTCCTTGTGCATGTCTTTTTCAATTCTAAATCTGAAGGCAGAGAGCAATCAAACCAACAGTAGTAAACTTCTCATGTTAAAGCACCATGTACACCGATGTCACTATATAATAAACACATAAATCACCCTAAACTATTTTGCACCCACGTTCTCAGTAAAACCACCCATAATCTCAAAAGAATGCCTCCTTTATTTTACATCCATTTTTTGACATCCTCTGAAGGTTTGAAAGATCCAGCTGGAATGAGTGACAGAAGGTTTCGTGACAAATGTATTTAAGTTCCCCTTTTCTCCTGTCTCCTGATCTTGGCTTGAAAAGTTGCTTTGGAAATGTCAGCAGCGATAATCAATTAATTATGATGAACTGGCCATCAGTGGGTTCCTAGTTGCACCTATTTGAGATGGAAAACTTGAAAAGGTTTGCATCAATCAGTGTCAGGGATGGAGAAGGAACAATGACATCAGGCCAACACAAGAAGGAAACGAGGCTGACAGAGGCAAAGTCTGCCATTAGTTACCCTTTTAATTTAAACCCACACACCTAGAATTTAACACGACAGTTATTATATGCTAATTATGTGTTTGAATAATTAATCAAATGAATTATTTAAAGTGCCTTTCCTGCACTGTAACAGGTATAAGAGGAGTTGTTGAGTGCTTCCCTCCCCCCCCTTTTTTTTTTTACTACACAAGGGGATGAAAGGTTTAATAAATAAGAGATAATAAATATATGCTAGTGATTGTTTAGTGTTCAGCTGTGATCTTTTCCCTGCTACATCAAAATATTGTTATTAAGAGGTTCGCATTTTTGGACCAGAATAGAAAAAGGCAGGCAGGTAGAGGCAGTGATTGTTCTGTAGTTGAAAGGGAAAGCATGGATGGAGTCCCTCCCCAATTGAAGGTGGGAGTGAAGGGAAGAGAGAAAATAAATAAATTCAGGCCTCCCTGGCCTGCTCTGGGAATTTGTACCTGCCTTACGATCCTTGTTCTTGCCACATTTCTCTTGCTTGGTAGTGATTTAACATGGCAGCACCATTGCCGGCTGTTCCACTGACACAAGTAGAGATTTCCCCAGAGCAGGACCTGTTCTTTTGCAGATCTCATTTATTTTGCCATGAAGATTATAGTAAAGAGGAAGGAAGGAAGGAAGGAAGGAAGGAAGGAAGGAAGGAAGGAAGTTCTTACATTTTTCAAGACTGCATCATTCCTTTATGTGAGCTTAGCAGAATGTGGAACTACCTTTGCCTTGCACCATTCAGTTCTGTGGAATCAACCTGAAACTTGAGAAATGAAAGCCCATGTGGTGTAGTAGTCTGACTATTGGACTATGGCTGTGGAACAGCAAGGTGTGAATCCCTACTCAGTCATGGAAATCCACCGGGTGACATTGGGCAAGTCACACTCTCTCAGCCTCAGAAGAAGGCAATGGAAACCCCCCTCCCCACAACAAAACCCTGTGATAGGTTTGCCTTAGGGATACCATTAGACAGAAATGGCTTGAAGGTGCACAACAGCAAGAGGCCCCAGGCTCAATTTGTTTGTTAGTTTGTTTCATTTTTATGCTGCCTTTCTCCCAGAAAGGGACCCAAAGTGGCTCACAAGATAACACAGTTTTCACTGCTTCCAGTTAAAAGTGATGGACAACAAGTGAGGAAGTGATTGCTTAAGGGTTTGGATACATTCTGCCAGCTTCTACTTACCATCTTGACATAAAGTGAGCTGTGATCCGTCATGTAGTACAGTCAAAGGCTGTACACTGATTTAGATTACCAGAGATGTGAGTGCCATCTTCCACCAACATAACCACTCCTGCTTCTCTCTCTGCTCATCTGCCATCTTCGCAGAAGTAGGGGAAAGGTGGAATTTTTACCAGAAACAACTTGTGTAGCCATTTGTCTCATTTCATGTGGGCACCTGGGGGAAGGCTTCAAACTATGAACCTGGGATCTAGAGAGGGCTTCAAAAAGTTACTTTTGGACTACAACTCCAAGAATCCAGCAGTCAGCCTGACTACTGACTGGGAGATTCTGGGAAGTATAAGTAAGTTTTCAAAGCTGTGTATATAGATCAACATTATGTTCCTCCTTCCAGTGATTTCATGCATATCTGAATAGTTTTGGGGAATTTCCTGCTCTAGTGTCACCTCTGATAGCTGGTTTGAGGGTTTGCTTGTTGCATTTTCCCATAAATCCAGTGACAATATCCAAGAACCTGCTGTTAGCTTGGTGAGAGCCAGCATGGTGTAGAGGTCTAAGCATTGGACTAGAACTCTGGAGACCAGGGTTTGAATCCTGGCTTGGCCATGGATGCCCACTGAGGGACCTTGGGCAATTCATAGGAGTTTATTACACTGAGTTTATCCCATGCAGAAACAGGATTTAAAATGGGAAAATCCCAATTTAGCAGGATCTTTCTGAGATGATGTCGGGAGAGGGACGTCCTGTAAATGTGGGATTGTTTTCAGACGACATCAGGAGCACTGAGCATTAATCCAAGATTAACCTGCACAGAAAGTGGACAAAATCGGCCACTTTTTACTTTCTGGATTTTCCAGGATTTTTCCAGGATTTAAATCCCGTTTCTGCATGGGAGTTGGGTACTTTGCCTCCTGTACGATAAACTCCATACTCTCTTAGCCTTAGAGCACGACATGGCAACCCCCCTCTGAAGAAACATGGCAAGAAAACTCTATGATACTTAGGATCACCACAAGTTGGAAATGACTTGCAGGAACACAACAATAGCAACAAAAAAATTTCTAGTTTTGGACTATAAACAAAAAGACAGAATATGCAGGTTTGACCCTCTCCCCAACTCTCTCTCTCTCTCACTCACACACACACACACATTGAACAGTCAAGACTGAAGGGTGATTCAGACTGTTGTTACTTTGTCAAGAAGGTTAATAACAGCATCATTTGGGGGGTGGGGACTGCAGCAAAAGAAATAGTGTGGCAGCGATGGGAAGGTGCTGGCTGCAAATCAATAACTCAGGAAGCGCCATGCTGATGGTAACAAACAACCTTTATGAAAGACCGTTGCAATATCCTGCAGCAAGAGGCTATTAAACTGCTACTCAGACACTGCAGTGCTAGATTGTCACTGGAGAATACCACTGGGATGTTTTCTACACAAAAACAGCATAAAACATGCATATATCTGCCGAGCAGACGCCTCTGTCAGATTAAGGAAAACAACAAATATAAAGCCCCTGAAGAGAAACAGGGAGAAGTACGGTATAATGTTTTGCATCTGATGTTGAACCATTGCTTGGCAGTTTTCTGGCTTCTTGTTCAAAACAGTTATTAGCATGTGGGTTTTGACATCAGTTGTTGACTGTGTAGGGATTTGTGTTTTTTTCAAACAAAGGTCAAGAGTTCCAGTGTCTCTAGCCAATAGATCAAATAAGAAGGCACTGAAGAAAGGAAGTAAATTTGTAGGCAGCTATGCAGCTGGATGAGCAGGAACTAAAATTAGATCCACCATTTCAAAAGCCTTGTTTGTATTTATTGAGCTGTTTGCTTATACTAATCATAGTAATGCCCCATTCTTACTTTGAGAAGTTCAGAGTGTTTTGCTACATACGATCTCTGTCCAAGCACTAAACACAATTGCATTCCCCTAATTTCATTGATGTCACAGCGTCAGGTACTCTAAAACCATTCACTAGGCCTGAATTCAAGGCAAGGAACTAGGGAAACAAAACAATTTTTATACAAATCTATTCACACTGATTTGCTGCCCATAATTATGGAGGTCTGAGAATCTTATTTTTGCTTTGCATCAGAACACTCTTTATGCTTTGTGTTTCTTTGTGTTTTGAGTAAAAACACACTGCTCAATGTGAAATGACAATGAAGAAGACAGACAAGCATAATCAATTGGCATTCATAGAGTATACCTTATGGATTTGAAGAACACTAACACAGTCACTCATGCTCAAGAAGACAGACTATCTGGGCATGCTAAGACAGCCTGTTGACATGTCACAGAACCCATGAGACTTCTCACCCTCAAGGTAAGAACAAGGAAAGGAGCATATTTTCACCCCATTGAGGTTTTCATAATTTGCATAAAATGTCTGTGCAGAAGTGATGTACATTCCATTTCTGCAGCACAAGAGGCAGTGTAGCATAGTGGTTTAAGTACTGGACTATGGCTCGAGACCAGGGTTCAAATCCTTGTTTGGCCATGTAAACCCACTGGGTGACCCTAGGGGATTAACACTCTCTGAACCTCAGAGGATTGTAGTGGCAGTCCCCCTTGGAAGAAACTTGCCAAGAAAACCCCATGATTTGTTACTCATGTGAAGTCGAAGGCTTTCATGGCTGGCATCCATAGTTTTTTGTGCGTTGTTCGGGCTATGTGGCCATGTTCTAGAAGAGTTTCTTCCTGACGTTTTGCCAGCATCTGTGGCTGGTATCTTCAGAGAATGCTTGCCTGGAAAAAGTGGGGGTATATAGGCTCACACAGTACACACACACACACACACACACACACACACACACTTTTTTTCCCAGGCAAGCATTCTCTGAAGATGCCAGCCATAGATGCTGGCGAAACATCAGGAAGAAACTCTTCTAGAACATGGCCACATAGCCCGAAAAACCCACAAAAACCTATGTTATTCATGTCTTAGGGTCACCATGAGTTGGAAAGACTTGAAATCACACAGCAACAACACACACGAAAAAAATTAAAAAGTTTAAATGTTGAAGAGCAAGAATTACAAATCTTCAAAGACCTCCTGATGCAAATACTTCAAGAAATGAAAGAATATTCAAATTTAATTTATTTCTTAAGACAAAGGAGCAGTTTGTTTTTACCTGAGTCTATCTGGAAACGTAAGAGTCTGCTCCTTCCGTTTCCCTGACCCTGCTGAGTCAACTGAGTACAAACTGTGATTGCACTTTGAAATCAGTTTGCAGCAAGTGAAGTAAGCAGAAGACCAAGGGGGAAGAGGAGAGAGAAACTGGGATATTTTAAAAGCTGCTGCAAAAGTAGGATGAAAGAGGATTAATCATGCTGTCGCAGCCAAATCAAGACAAGTAGCGGGTATAGATGTTTGACAGGGAGAGGAGGTAGGGAACAAATTATGCTCCAGAGAGTCATTCCAAAGAAGGGCCAGCCATATGTTTCCACACATGCACAGATGCAATTTTCATGCCATTGCTCTTGCCCTGGCCATGTTGCCTCCTTTCATGAGGATTGCAGAAGAGGGGCTGGGCCCTGAGATCTAGTAATGCTATAAACAACCCATCAGGATGCTTCCCGGTTGTAAACATCATGTCTCATTCTTAAGCAAGAAATAGGAACCAGTCAATCAATCATCTTCACCTTAAAATGCTTAGACATTTTCTGCTGCTGTCACATCCCCCCCGATCATGTAAATCATGTAAATTGCACAAATTGTATAAAACGGTAATATCGGCTGCCTTGCGTCATATTATGCAACTTCCATCCACAATTCTATTTAATTTTATCAAACCTCGGGTTCTTTATGACCTCAAACAGTGGGTAAAGCCTTTAAACATATGAAGGTGAAATGAAATTCTCACCCATTTGTACACGGGCTACATTTCTCTACTGTATCTTTAGTTGTTGTGTAAGAAATGCATGGAGGTTAGGGGAGAGGTGACAACTGTAATTCAACATTCAGATAAATAAGGATGGACATAATAAAAGTTTATAAAATAATGCATGCTATGGAGAAAAAGACATAATAGAAGTTTATAAAATAATGCATGATATGGAGAACGTGGATTGGATGGGAGTTAGCCTCCCTTTTTTGTACTCCTGAAACACAGGGTCATTCAATGAAGCTCAGTGATGGGAGAACATATTTCAACATACATATTTAGATCTGTTTTTCTGGTGTGATGATGGAAGAGAAGAATGTAGATTAATGTACAAATGGGAAAGAACAGATGTTCAGAGTAAAAGTGACGAGGATTGGAGACAGACTCATTCACAGTCTAGAAACAGGGTGCTCCATGCAACCCTAGCCTGTACATCACTATGAGTTGCATTTTTAAAAAGGTAATCTGTGAAAACTTCCTCTCTACTTCTCGCCAGTTTTTTTTCTACTGATGAAAAAAAAATCATTGGATTTGACAGCATTGACAAAAAGCCTGTCATTTTACACCTCCAGAGACATACTGAAGGAAGAAATGCATCTCCACCTCAAGAATTCACACATTTCTGTGGCTTATGGGGTATTTTTCAGGGAATAAAATGTTCACAAAACAATTCCAGATTTTAAAATGGGAACAGCTAAAAGGTACACAATTTTAAAAATGCACAAACATGCTTCTGTTATTGCTGGGGGGCATACAAAAATTAGGAAAAAAATTATTAGATCACAGACACTTTGCTCAAGCCTCACCTGGAATATTGTGTCCAATTCTGGACACCACAATTCAAGAATGATGTGGACAAGATGGAGCATGTCCAGAAGAGGGCAAACAAAATGGTGAAGGGTCTAGAAACCAGGCCTTACGAGGAGCAACATAGAAAGCTGAGTATGTTTGGCATGGAGAAGAGAGGTTTAAGTGGTGATGTGATTGCCCTGCTTAAGTATTTGAAGGGATGTCATATTGAGGATGGAGGAAGCTGGCTTTCTGCTGCTCCAGAGAATAGGACCTGGAGCAATGGATGCAAACTACAGGAAAAGATTCCACCTCAACATTAGGAAGAACTTCCTGGCAGTAAGAGTTGTTCAACAGTGGAACACACTCCTTCAGAGATTAGTGGAGGCTCCTTATTTGGAGGCTTTTAAACAGAGGTTGGATGGCCATCAGCTGGGAGTGCTTTGATTGTGAATTCCTGCATGGCAGGGGGGTTGGACTAGATGGGATAATATAAGGGGCTTTTTGGTTATGTATGTAGCAAAAGGAAGAACAAGAAAATGGTAGGGCTACTGTGTGGAGAAGATGGCAAAATGATAACAGGGGTCAGATAAAGGCAGAATTACTGAACACCTTCTTCACCTTGGTCTTCTCCCAAAAGAAGAATGCTCAACCTGAGGGAAACAAAGCAGATGATGCAGTAGGGGAAATGTAGCACAGAACAAGCAAAGTACAAGAACACTTGGCTACTTTAAATGAATGCAAGTCCCCAGGGGCATCCGAACTAAATCCAAAGATATTAAAAGAACTGGCAGAAGTAATCTCAAAACTACTGTCAATAATGTTTGTTAATTCCTGGAGAAGAGGAGAGGTTCCAGGAGACCAGAGGATGGCAAATATTTTTTTTTCCATTTTCAAAACAAAACAAAACAAAATAAAAATGGGGGAGGCAATGGCAAGCCTCCTCAGAACAAATCTTGCCAAGAAAACCCCATGACAGGTTTATTGAGGGTCGCCATAGGTTGGAAATAACTTGAAGGCACACAACAACAACAACAACAACAACAACAACTTCTACCAACACAGTTTAATATTTAAAAAATACATTTTTTTTTTTCAAAATTTGTGCCTGTTGAAGTTTCCCATCCTTATTTAACCAAGTGATGCTCTGCTAGGTCTTGAGTTTTCTCTCATTGCATTTCTGCCTTGAAATGTTATCCTATTGAGGATGGGTGGATGGAGGCTAGTAAGATTGGGCCCATAGAGACAGGCCAAAATAAAGCTGCTTTGGGTCACTTTGGAGGTAGGCTGTTTAAATGACACATGCATCTTAAGAGGCCAGAAGCTGCGCCAAAGCTGCACTCCAGTCCTTAGGATTGAAGCATGGCTTTGGCGCAGCTTCCAGCCTCTTAGGATACATGTATCATTTAAACAGCATACTTCCAAAGTGACCCAAAGCAGCTTTATTTTGGCCTGTCTGTATGGGCCCAGATTAATGCCAAAACAGCACCACTGCCATCCCCACTATGCTTTGTAATAAGCATTAGACCTGTGAGCACTGTGTGGAATATTTGAGCTGATCAGCAGAAACAGCTTGAAAATCCTGGAAATGAAGGGGACATACGTTGCAGCCTTAATAGGCAATTAATAAATAACTAATAGAAATTGCTCTCCCTAAAATGAGGCCTAATGAGATGTGTCATATGTTGCAGAGATGTGTCTAAATGATTTTCCAAAACAAATAGCCTCTCTTGTTGCGGCAACAGAATTTCCTCTCTATGCTGGAGGACATGAAATTATTTACATGCACCTCGACGGCAAGTTATAGGATAAAGCATCATTGTAATTCATTGCTGCATGAGGAAGGAGGGGAAAGGAGGGGATATTTTTTAATCATGCATTAGTAAAGTATTTGTAATGTACTGCTACACCACAGAGTGTAACTGGCACTCTAAGCAATGCTTTAACAAAGCCCCAAGCTGGGATCTGACACTGATCTGTCTTACACCAGGCATTTCGACTGACGTCACAAGTGTTCGTTACTAACCCTAGAACACTTCAGGCTTCCAAATGTTAAAATAAATTGGATGATGCTGTATAAATCAAACAAAAAAAGGGAATTCATTTCAAATCTCTGTTTAAGACACTTGCAGAAATATTTACGTTCATAACAAACTGTGTTATTGTTTGATATTTAAACCTCTGCAGGTTGCCTTGGAGGTTGCAAGGCAGATGCTGTATGAATAACTAAGTCACCTGTCTGAGGAAATTATTTCCTCTGCCAGTATCTCCAGAGGAATCTGCTGAGCTTCGTATTATTATATTGCTTCAGGAGTAGTTATGATTCAGATCCAGAGTAGAATCCCTCACCCATATGCCCCAGAGATTATAGGGAATTGATTAGGATTGTGGGTTGAATGGGATGACGACACAAAATGTACACAGCCAAACAGATTCCACTCATTGACAACGTCAGTGAAGGCAAGTGAAGGCACTTCTAAAGTGCCCTTAAGACATGCAGATATGGGTTATGGCCCTATCACATCTGCACCAAACACAGAAAAAATTCATAGACCCTTGAATAAACTCTGTCTCACAAGTCCTCAACAGTGCAACCCATAGATAGACGAATATATCATTCTGTATCTGAACCTTCCAATAAATGGTACTGGATCCATCAGCTTAATTCCTTGATCAATATTGCTGCAAATCTACCACTTGGCATTTCAGTTTAAGTTCTTCCTAGCCTCAGTTCTAACAGTACAATATAGCTATAGTGCACAGGTTGCTACCACTGTTATTCTTTGGACACTGTTAGAGAATTGAAGCAGCATTCTGAACTTATTAAAAGAATCTGTCTGAGAAGTCGTTTGGGATGCTTCTCATGGACCTTGGATATTTGAGTCTTCAGATGAGTCCAAGACAGTATATAACAGCTGCTTGACCCAAGTGTTTGTGTGTGTGTGTGGTGGGGGGAGGTAAGGGTAGTCCCTTGAAATGAATGTCTAGTCATATGGGGCAGTGCTCATCTCCGTTACTAAGCCAAAGAGCCAGCATTGTCCAAGGACTACTATGGTGGTCATGTGGCCAGCACAACTGCACTGAATGCTGCTATTTTCTCCCTGAGAAGTAGTACCTATCTACTTGTATTTGCATGCTTTCTAACTGATAGGTTGCCAGAAGCTGGGACTCACCCCATCATGCAGCACTTGGGCCTCGAACTGCCAACCTTCTGATTTTCCGATCATCAGAATTGGTGTCTTAACCACTAAGCCACTGCACCCCTGACATACATTCACTGATGTTGTCAAATATTAGGGGTTGAACCAAGAACCTTATGCATGCAAGACATCAGTGAACAATGGCTCTTCCCATAATCCAGTGAGTGTTTTCTTTTCCAGAAGGGTGGGTAAAGATGCTGTTGAAATGCAACTCCCACTAGCTCTGGCTAGCATAAGGAAAGGGAAAAAATTCTAAGAATTGCAGTTCAACAAAAATTTGGGAGTACTGCACTGTGTCCAGCCGTATTTTACCTATCACATGTTACTATTAAACAGCACAGAATGAAACAGGTGATTTTTGTTCATACAGTCATATTTTAATGCAATCGTTACTTATTGGCTGGAGAATATGTATTTACATACCATAATGATATAATGATTATCAGTTTTCTGCAGCTCTGGGAAACCATTTTTTAAAACATTTAATCATTAAGCAGGCTTAATAGACAGCGCTTTGGCAAAGAAATGACTGCGGAAGTTCCCTAGCCAGCCCTTTCAATTTAAACATCCCAGAAAGAAAATAATCTGACTGCCAATAATTTGTGATTTTTAAGATTCTCAGCTGCTTGAAAGAAGGGAGGATGAGAGATGTGTGTGTGTGATATTCAGTGGAAACCCACCTGGAATACTGGAAAGTCTGTGAGGATCAAATGGACAGGTGTTTGCATAGATCTGAGAAGATACCCCTGTCTTCAAGGCCTGAGTCCAACACTCAAAAATATTAAAATCATTTTGCAAATAACCTTGAAAATTAAAAAGCCTTCTTCCACCTTGCCAAAAAAAGAGAGAGAAATAACTTCAAATAATGTTTGAAATTGTTCTATATCTATTTTATTTGTTGTTTATTAATCAATTAATTAGTAATTATGACTATTCCTATAACATTGGATCTCAGGGTAGTATACAAACAAAATAAATTCAAACACATTTTTAAAATGCAGTAGGCCTTTGGTATCTGTTGCAGTTTGGTTCCAACAGTGGGCCCTTGGTATCTGTTGGGGTTTGGATTCATGTGGATTAAACAACTCTATGGACGCTTAAGTCCAATTAAATGCAATGGAAGAAAAATGGTGTCAACTTACATGAAATTGCAAAATCACGGTTTGCTTTTAGACATTTATATACAGCTGGCCTTCCACATTTGCTGCTTTAACTTTTGCAGATTTGATTATTTGTGGTTTTGATGTTCTCTCCAGGAATCTCTAGGTCCTCTAGCACAACTCTGCCAGAAGTTGACCATAAAATTGTGCTGGAGGACCTAGAAGTTCCTAGAGAAAACACTTCTCTAGGCATTTGTAGGAAATCTAGCATGATTCTATGATCAACTTCTGGGAGATGTTAACCACAGAGTTGCACTGGAGGAGCTGGGGATGCCTAGAGAGATGTTCTCTTAAGTAAAAAGAATAGTGTGTTTTTATTTGCAGTTTTCCCTCATTCATAGGGGTCCTTTACCCCTAACACCAGTAAATGTGGAGGGACCACTGTATGTTTTGAATGCTTTCAAGCAGTGACATACTGGGGGATGGTGTCACTCGGTGTGTCTGGAGGGATATAGTGGGTAGGGCAAACTTCCTTGGCCACTAGATGTCCATTTGGGCTCCAGCATGGCTGCAATAATGCCAAAGCCCAAACAGAAGGAACTGCCCCCACCAGCAGCCAGCAAAGATGGACGGAAGGCCTTCATCTACTTCTGGGCCTGGGCATGCTGAAGCTGTGCCTGCCCCTTCTTTTCTCCCTCCAAGGCCTGGGCAGCAGCAGTTGGGGTGAAGGGAGAGCCTTACATCTTCTTTTGGGCTTAGGCATGATGGAGCTATGTGTGCCTCTTCTTGTCTTGTTGTTGTTGTTGTTGTTGTTGTTTTTTACTGTATTCTTATATAAATAATTATGCAATCCACTTTTGTGGAGTGATGTGCATAAAGGTTTTGTTAATTAACAGAAAATGTCTCTGTGTGTGAACCTTGCCATTCATCAGACTCTTGCACCCACCATTATTCTGAACATTTGTCAGAGACAGATGTATGATAGCTTCACAAATGGGGTTTTTCCTACACCACTGGGCTAGGATCCTGGCCAATCTCCAGATGCTCCCAAGAAAAGAAAATATGGTTTGCCAGATTACCCATGTGTCAGTCTGCTTGGGAGGAATGGGAAGCTTATGCAAAGACTTGTTTAGATCAGGACCCAGCTGAGAACCAGTTACCAAGAGAGCCAGTGTGGCATAGTGTTTTGAGCATTGGACTACAACCTCAGTGACCAGGCTTTGAATCCCCGATTGGCCAAGGAAGCCCATTGGATGACCTTGGGAAAAACCACACTGTCTCAGCTTAGAAGAAGGCAGATACACACACCCTGAACAAATTGTGCTAAGAAACCCCTGTGATAGTTTTGCCTTAGGATCGTTGTCAGAAATGACATGAAGGCATACAACAAAGTTACCAACTTTGCAAACGTACAAATATAAAAGTTCTAGGTGTGAAAAATTTTCACATGTTTCATTCTCTTCAACACTATAAATTGGACTGGAGAGGGGGAAGCAGTTTGAGGGGGCACAATTCTTATTTGGGGGCAATGCCTTCATCTTGCCCATACTTTATAGCTACACCTGGTTGCCACAGGCAATAGAATTATACACTGTGTAAGACAACTGTTGGGGGGAGGGGCAGGAAAGAAGAAGAATAACAGTTATAACATGAATGGTATCAAGACTACCCAAGCGTATCTGCACCAAGGGTCGGAGACTGCTGAGAATGGGAGGCGCTTTTCAACACATTTGAAAGTGAGGCATTGAAAATAAAGTGAGAAATTTCCAGTCGGCCTGACTTATCATCTCTCCAACCAACTTTTGTTGCACCCTTCACTGTGGAACTGAAGTATTGTTGACAGCTGCTCAGAGTTATGCACAAGGCAGCTCTGCCAGCATTCAAAGCGATAAGAACTCCTACCCAGCCCCGCTTCTGTATCACAAGGGTGTGGTACTTCCCGTCTGTGTCTGTTTTATCCTGCCAGTCCTTGGAGCTGACAGTGGCTCTGTTAATCCCCTTGTGAAATGTCGCTGTGTGGGAACGGGTGGAGAGGGGTGAGAGAGAAAGAGAGAAAGTTTGAACATGACTTCTTGTTAATACAAAGCTTGTCAAACCCATCACCTAGAAATGCTGAATATCTTTATTAGATTCCTTTATCTCCCCCCGAGATTGGAGGGACAAGACTGGCTGATTCTCTACGGAGATGTCATCATCCAGAAACTAATTAAGGGCTGAGGAGGAACTAGGGCGTCGCACACTCTGGAGAACAAAATGTATTAGCAACCGAAGTCAACGCAGATATTACAAGTGAACTTCAGATCGGAAAGGGCAAGCTGGGAATTTGACAATAACTCTCTGCTTGCCCACCCCTCCTGTCTGCTCCCCACCTTCCCCCTCCCCTCCGATGCCTTGTTTTGCCTGAGGGGCTAAGCAGTCCATGGGGATTTTTGACAATTTTCAGAGCATTTCAGCAAACAGCTCGCAATCCGTTTGCGGGTGGAAAGAACAAAGGAACATTTGACCATCACTTTTGTAAAACTAAACCACATAACAAACAGATCATCATAGCACACAGGTCTTCGTAGACTGCACTATTCCAGAATACAAGTAGGGGAGATATATTATATATGGCTCTTAGTGTGTGCGTGTGTGTATACACAGTAGGCTTATGGTATCTACTGGTGTTTGATTCTAGGACCACAGTCTTGTAGATACCACAGTCCATGGATATTCAAGTCTCACTACATATAATGGATAGTAAAATGGTGTTCTTTATATAAAATGGCAAAATCAAGCTTTGGTTTTTTGTAATTTATGGATTTTTGGAATATTTTCAAACTGTGAATCCTTGAATCCATGGATATGGAGGGCCAACTGGATATAAAAATGCTTCCTATACCATGTCAGAGCAAAGTCTTGGCCACAACTCCTTTGCCTGACATGACGATTTTCAATGTGCAGTGAGCAATTTTCTGTCTGACACCTGAAGCAACAGAGACTGTTAAGAGCTGGACCATAGCCTCTGCTGATGCTGATGGACAGAACAGGTGAGCAATTAGGACATATCCAATGCAAGACAGTCTTTCTGAGCATCTTGAAATGGCCACCTTCTCACAGGGAATCAAGTTTGTTTGGGTCACAGAAGGTGGTGAGTAACATATTTAGTATCTACCTGACAAAAGAACTATGTGGAACTGACCTCCCACTCTCATCACCCTGAACATGATGTTCAGTCTCCTCTCATTCTGGAAACTAAACAGGATTGGGTCTGAGCAAGATTTGGATGGAAAGCCACCCAAGTATACCAGACAGAGCTAGGACTGCTGCTAGTCATAGTTGTGGGCTATGTGGGTCTGACTCAATATAATTCAGCTTCCTATATTCCTATCTTCTCTGTTCATTCCCAGAATCATCACCCTTCAGTAGATATACACAGACGGCTCCTAAATCCTTTATTGTTTCTCCCAGGAAAACAACAGGAACTTTTGGATGGGTTAACTACTCCCAATCTAATGAAGTGTTCTGTTGTTTTCCCCATCTCTTTCCTACCTCTTAAACCATTAAATAAGCATAAGTTGCCTGCCATTTACTTTAAAAATATCACAGGAATCAAAGAGGGATAGTCACTAAATGGCACATAGCATGTCTCACAGTGGAACTGTACTTAAAGGAAAAGATGGCTGCTGTTATGAGATCAATATCTTCTTTATTTTTATGCTTTTCCTGCTGGGAACCACATTATCGCATGGTAATATTTCCAGTGCTATTGTTCACAGATTCTTACAGGAATTGGTAGCCAACTGTTGACTGCAGTCTATTGCTGTTCTTTAATTTAAACAACAACACAAAAGTGAGGGTGGGAGACAGAAATAACACCAGCATTAGTTTCTCTTCTTTTGATAGTTGTCCCCATTTCCTAAATTTAATACACTTTTTTGCATGAATTTCTTCTAAAGTGATCATTTCCGTATCCATTTTTACAAATGCTAAATACAATGAATTTTTGTCTCATTTCCTTACTGCGCCCATGTTTCTCAACAGGTTTGTACTTGCAGATATAAATGCAACACATCTATTGGAAGATAGTATTCAGGCACATTGTTTATGAAATCCAACTAAAATCAAGATTAAGAACAAGAATAATAAATTAGAATAAAGCATTTGAATTACGAATGTCTGGATAAGGGATGTCCAAGACATACAAGAATGGCGAGGGGGGATGTCTCAGTACAAGTTTCATCAAAAGAATCATAAAAGGCCAGACAAGAGCCTGTTGATGGTATACTTTTGACAGCAGCTGAAGATGTACATGAACTTATCTGGAGATGGGGGATATCAGTGTGGAGGGGAATGGCAAGAGATAGTGTTTTTCACCTCAGTAGACCAACAACTTTGGTGCTCCTTTCCACCAGCTTTAGCCAGCTGTGCATGCAGCTTTCTCTGTGCTTGATCACTGTTATCAAAGGAGTCTGAAGACATATGATATCAGATGTTCCTCAGCTGTGTGTGTATCTGTTGATGTCTTATTTACAGCACTGCCGGGGAGGATGGAGGTCACTCTGGACAGTCTTGAGAAATGCTTCCTTGAATGCTTCTTAATGAAGGATGCCCTTCCCTCCTCCCCTCCATTGTGAAGTTATTTCCCTTGCTCACTCTCTCCCCCCTTCTGTAACAGAGCAATACTGCAGAGACCCAGCCGAAGGGCTTATTATCCCTGGGCAGACACAGCAGAGGAAAGCCAGTGTCTAGGCAGCATAATGAGACCTTTGATTGACAGGGAATAAATTGATTAATCTCAGGCTATTATACTCTTTCCATCACTATTCTTCAAACATGCAGCCACCGTCTTTTATAAAAGAGGTGCAGATATGGTATAATAGCTTCAGTGATCACTGGATTAAGGTGGAGAAAAGATGAAAAGGAACTACCACGTATATAGGTAAAGGAAACTTGTATTGGAAAGTGTATGACCTATAAAGGAAAGTATAAGCCTTGAGTCCCCAAAGTGGGATATAATGAAGTGACTGATTGATTGATTGACTATAGGCACCCGATACTGAATCACATCTTAGTATTATTGGCAATGATCGGCAATGGCCCTCAAGGTTTCAGACATCTTATACAGCAAGCTTTTGCTTATACTTTTTGCCTTGAGTCCCAAAAGTGGGATATAATGAAGTGATTGATTGATTGATTGATTGATTGATTGAATATAGGCACCCTATATTGAATCATACCATACATTCATCTTAGTATTATTGGCAATGACCAGTATTAGTATTATTGGCAAGATTTCAGACATCTTATACTTTCAAGCTTTTGCACGCTCCACAACCTCAGTAAATGTTTGGTTAATGTCCATACCCCCTACAAAGCTAATATCACATTTCTAATTTTAAAACCACCAGTTGAACTACATACATCAACTGAACTTTTAAAAATAAGCATTTACCGCAGTGCATAAAATATCTAAATTGAGCAATTAGATGCTAATTTATTTAGGGGGGAAATGTAAACTACTGTAAATTGTATTTTTTTCCTCCTCTTGATTAAATAATGAGACTACTATCTATGCAACACTACAGCCTACTACTACTTCTTGAGACACACAGGGAGCTGGCTGAGTCAGCCAAGGACACAAACCATTGTGAAGTCGAAGGCTTTCGTGGCTGGCATCTCTCTGAAGATGCCAGCCACAGATGTTGGCGAAACATCAGAAATAAACACTTCTAGAACATGGCCACTTAGCCCGAAAACCCCATAAAAATGACACAAACAATTCTTTGTCACACACCCAAAAATCTCCATCTCACACCTCCTGGGGTCAGGAACCTATACAATACAGACATGCCAAGGACTGAACCAAGGATACTTTGCATAGAAGCATGCGCTAAAGTATTTCATTCTTCCCTTGAGCAAGTTCAGCAATTTCTCAGATTAGGAGTTCAGTTCAGTCTACAGGCTAGAGTTGAAAACAGGTAGGGTTATTTTTCTGTTGGTTTATTCTAGCTAATGCTTATTATTCACCGTTTGTACAAAAGGTGGCTATGTTTGGTGTCAGGCATTTATTTGTTCAATGTTCTAGTATGAAATTAGAAGTGACAAGGTGTTTTCTGGAGATGCTTGTCAGAAAAATGAGATCATCTTAACTTGCGCTCATTAAGGCTTATCAATGAAAATGTTTGCTTAAAAGATGTCCATGTCAGTCTGACAGCTGCAAAATGCTACAGTTTAGAGTATCTGGGCTGTTGTGACATAGAATATATTTGCATGATAGCTAGCAATCACAGAAACTGTGGAAGTTTCCTTGGAAAACATAAGAAGAGAGGATACAGGAGGAAACAGTTCAGTAATATACCCTACAAGACGGATCTTCCTGTATCTGTTTCACCGCTGATGCTTGATGTTTCAGCCCCTGTTATTGCAAACGTTTTTATTCAAATATTGGTGTTAGACAGTCATTCACAAGGCTGAGCAAAATATTAGTAGAATGTCTAGTAAAAATTTTCATTCCAAATTAACAGACTGAGTATGCGCATGCATCTTATTTGGTCATTCCATTGTTCCCTCTTGGGTTTTTAGAGTTACGTCTTATCAGCCATCACATCCTCTGTTTGCTTGTTCCTGGTTATTAGGGAGAATATTATTATTATTATTATTATTATTATTATTATTATTATTATTATTATTATTATTGATACTATTTCCT
>NC_056527.1:139563128-139603274 GCF_019175285.1 Sceloporus undulatus
CTTCGTTACTATTGATCCTTGGTTAGAATGAGTTTAGTTTTGTTTTGCTCACATGTCTTAAAGAAAGGGGGGAGAGAGAAGAAAGAAAGGCATTTATAAATCATTATTGTTTAAACGTCATTGCTGTACTTTTAATTAAGTCACTTTCCATTATTTTTTGTTATCTAGTCCATTTGTCTCTGTTCCCCTTATCCATCCATTCTTTTTTTTCCCCCTTCTTGGTTTTCTATTTTTTCCTCCTTTTTCTCCCCAAGGCGGTCTTGGGTGTGAAATTACACATTTCCATCCAGCTAACGATCACTTTGAATTTTTAAATGTTATTAAATCGGATCACACTGTGGTCACTAGACTATAGTCATCTTGCTGAGATATTTACTTGCCGCATTGAGAAATGAAATTGGATTGAAGGCTGGGCGAGGGGAGGGAGGGAGGTCAGGAAAGGAGGAGGCGCTGCCCGTGGTGCTGAAATTAAGAGACTCCCTCGAGATTTTAGCAAGCAAGTTCAAAGGAACATCTTATGTCAAGCCATGCACGTATTGTAATGTCTTTAATAAATCAATTACTTTTTGGCAGGGAAATGTCACCGCATCTCAAATCCTTGTAATCAGGTGGCTGTTGCTGTGTTTTAAATGGGCAAAGCCAGTAAAGCACTCAGGGAAGAAAGAGGCTGGCAGAAAACAAAAGGATGAGGATAAATAAGTCCATAAAATTCACCTTCTCTTTGGGAAGAATTGCATCTTTATCCTGACCAAATACAACAGTGACTGGTGAGCTAGACCCTCCTCCAGTTTAGCTTTTTTTTCTCATTTATCTTTGAATGAGAGAAGGAGATGCCAGAATGCGAAGGGTCCTCGGATGTGCCTTAAACATAGAATATACTATTCAGACAAGTTCTGAGTTTCCTCCACAGCTTACTTATCCAATCAAGGCTAATCTCCATCCATTTGAAGTGGAACTCATTAGACTGTAGTCTAGGGTGCTGCTACTATTGTTATTGTTTTTTTAAATACTTTTATTGTACAGTGGTCTCTTCCCTTATGCGGGGACTACGTTCCAGACCCCCCTCCCGCATAAGGGAAATTCCGTGCATGCTCGAGTCCCATTTAAAGTAATGGGGCTCATGCCTGCAGTGGTGCAGCAATGCGGCGGCATGCATGCACACGGCAGGCGCACACCCCATTACTCTTTCCAGCTCATGTTGCTATTCCTTCCATTGCAGCTTTCAGCATATGTTGAAAGCTGCATATATTGCGCCCACATATGATGCGGGCGCACTGTACATAACACATAACACATAAAACATAAAACATCACTGGACAAATGAATAAACATGTATAAAAACCCAGACTACATGTAGTACTTCCTCTCCTCTCTTTCGGTTCTTATATTCAAATATGTTGGTTTTTATACTTTTGTTGTGGACATTATATACATGTTTCTATATTTCTATGTCTGTGTCTATGAATGTATGTCTATATACATCTTTGTATGTACCGTAATCTTGTCTCTCTATTGTTATTGTTATTGTTATCATTTCCTACTTTTCCTCCAAATCTGGGACTCCTGACATCCTGTTTCAGTGCCAGAATACATTCTGTAGCACAAGTGTCTCGAACAGTATATCAAATACCTTACCACTGATCCCTCACCAAATGTTACAGCAGTCCTCAATACTTGATGGCAGAATACTAGAAATGCTTGCCCAGAACGGATGTGAAGCTTGTCTTCATTGGCAAGAGGTTAAGGAAGTGAAGAATATTCACAGAATGCATCAGTCTTGACAAATGGAGACAGTCCTGATACGTCGAGAGAGTGTGCTGAGAAATCACCATGTTCCAGGAGGATTCTCACTTCAAATAGAAGAATGAGGCAAGGGACACTTTACTTTTCATTGGGGTTTTGTTGAAGTTTTCATAGTATGTGCCAAAACATATCTGTGCGAAGCTACAGTCTTTTTCCTTTGTGAAGGGAAGCAGCAAGCAGAGAAGGACTGGATAGTTCATCAAAAAGATGCAAGCAAACCTTCTGAGGCTTCTAATTTTTAAAAAGTCCTTATAATGAATAATGGACCCTTGTTATACGCTGGGGTTTGGTTCCGAGATCCCCCGTGTATAACAAAATCCATGTATGCTCAAGTCCCATTACATATAATGACATAGCAAAATGGTGTCCCTTATAAAAAATGGAAAATCAAGGTAAATTTATACTTTTTTGGAACATTTTCCAACCGTGTATGCTTGAATCCGTGTATAAATAATCCGTGTATAAGAAGGGACGACTGTATGAACAAAAATGAGGATTTATATCCCTTGCCAAGAAAACCTCATGATAGGTTTGCCTTAAGGTCACCATAAGTCGAAAACAACTTGAAGACACACAACAACAATGAAATAAAAACAAAAACAAAAGCAACAACAACGAGATCAACCTCCCTCCACAAAAATATTTCCATCACTTTACCTTGCTCTCCTTGTGGAAATTTCCCTATATCTAAATTATGTTATCATCAAATTATGTGACAACTTAATTATTTTTCCAATATCCAATACCCAGAAACATTGCATTTTCCTCTCCTTTTTTCACTGCAGTTTTCCACTTCTTAGGAGCAGGGCCTTGTTTCGAGTGCACAGAAGGATGCAGCAGAGATACAGGAACACTGATTCTGACGGGAGCAAAGGGATCCAAGAGAAGGACAATACTGGATTCTTGCCCTTAGCAGGTAACCACAACAAATGAAAACAATGCTAGCCAAATTGGACCTTTGCACTGTTAGAATTAACTTCTTCAGGTGGCTTTCCATGGGAAACACATTCTCGCGCATTTATTTATTCATTTTCAAAGGGATGAGGTGGCAGATAGCAGGGCAATTATCTTAGCCTGTGTTCAAGGGAAATATCTGAGTTCCCAATATATACAAAGCTCCTTTGCAATGCAACGTTTCTTTCCAAGAGAACAATTCTGAGTTACAGAGGGCCCTGGACAAGTTCAGCTCAGGCTCTTATCTTCCCCTTTTCTCTGCACCTGACAATAGCCTCCATTCTCCAGAACAGCCATAATTTGAGCACAAAGAGGCACGGAGCTTTTCAAAAAGTAATGAACTCAGTGCTGGAGCCACAACAAGGGAGGCTTTAATGCTAGGCTCTGAGACTGTGGCAAGGCCATCAATTACACAGCCTTGCAGCTGAAGGAGCAAAGGAAAAAATGTAATATTTTGGACAGGTTTTGCCAAAGGAAGAAAAATACCACAATAATAGACTAAATGGAAGTGAGCTGATGCACCTGCAAGGAAAAAGTAAGCAAAAGGGGAGGAAAATAAGGGCCAGTTGCCTAGACACAATTAGAGGAAGGAAGACAGAGAAGTTGGCCAACAGATCTGAAAATTTAGGAGCCTTGCCAAGCACAGAAAGAGTGCACTATTGGACTCTCAAACTGGGAGGCATATTTCTTTTCTGCCCTAGATGAACATTACAATAAACAATTTTTGTGGGGGTTTTCAGGCTATGTAGCCGTGTTCTGGAAGAGTTTATTCCTGATGTTTCACCAGCATCTCTGGCTGGCATCTTCCATCTGAAGATGCCAGCCACAGATGCTGGTGAAACAACTCTTCCCGAATACGGACACATTGCCCGAAAAATCCCATAAGGAACTATGGATTCTGGCCATGAAAGCCTTCAACTTCACATTACAATAAACATTTTTAAATGCAGTTACGTTTAAGGAAAATGAGATCAGCTACAGAGGTTGTGGGCAAAGGTCCCTGGGTTGACTGTGGTCCTTGGATTGCATTTTTGTGGCCTCTGAAACACCCCACCAGTTCCCCAAGGCCCCAAATGATGCAGTATATTTTTTAAAAAGTGGCACAATCTGGGAACAATTTGTGCCTTAAACTCACCCAAAAGCCCCCTAATTGATGGCAACATGTGAAAACACCCCCACTCCACTCCCCACAAGCACCCCAGAACCCCATACTTCCAGAGCATCATGAGAATTAAACATGGTGGAAAGCAGCAGAGTGGACCTGAATTGTATTACTCTGCCATCAGAATTCAATCCTTGTCTCAAAAACTGCCAAAGTATCTTTTCCTAAACATTTTCACTTCATGAGAATAGGATTGTAGATGTGTGCATTATGTGTGTTTTTGTCATAGAATCATAGAATCACAGAATCATGGAGTTGGAAGAGACCGCAAGGGCCATCCATTCCAACCCCCTGCCATCCAGGAAATTTAAATCAAAGCATCCCAGACAGATGGCCATCCAGCCTCTGTTTAAAGACCTCCAAAAAAAGGAGACTCCAACACACTCCTAGGAAGTGTGTTCCACTGTCGAACAGCCCTGACTGTCAGGAAGTTCCTCCTAATGTTGACGTGGAATCTCTTTTCCTGGAGCTTGCATCCATTGCTCCAGGTCCTAGTCTCTGGAGAAGCAGAAAATAAGTTTGCTCCCTCCTCAATATGACATCCCTTCAAATATTTAAACAGGGCTATCATATCACCTCTTAACCTTCTTTTCTCCAGGCTAAACATACCCAGCTCCCTAAGGCGTTCCTCATAGGGCATGGTTTCCAGATCCTTCACCATTTTAGTCGCCCTCCTTCAGACACACTCCAGTTTCTCAACATCCTTTTTAAATTGTGGTGCCCAGAACTGGACACAATATTCCAAAGCAGAATATAGTGGCACTATTACTTCTCTTGATCTAGACACTATACTTCTATTGATGCAGCCTAAAATCACATTGGCCTTGTTATCTGCCGCATCGCACTGTTGACTCATGTTCAATTTGTGGTCTACTTGGACTCCCAGATCCCTTTCACATGTAGTCTCCTTCAACCAAGTGTCACCCATCCTATATCTGTGCATTTCATTTTTCCTCCCTAAGTGCAATATCTTATATTTCTCTGTGTTGAAATTCATTTTGTTAGCTTTGGCCCAGCTTTCTAATCTATTAAGGTCATCTTGAATTTTGATCCTGTCCTCTGGGGTATTAGCTAATCCTCCTAATTTGGTGTCATCTGCAAATTTGATAAGTGTACCCCCAATTCTGTCATTCAGGTCATTGATCAAGATGTTGAATAGCACTGGCCTAGGACAGAACCCTGTGGGATCCCACTGGTCACTTCTCTCCAGGTGCTTATTTTTGCTCAGCTGTTGTTGCTGTTATTGCGTGTCTTCAAGTTGTTTCTGACTTCGGGTGAACCTAAGGTGAACCTATCACAGGGTTTTCTGGGGCTGAGAGACACACAGTGAGACTCCATGCAGGGAATCAAATCCTAGTCTCTAGAGTACTAGTCCAATGCTCAAACCACTACACCACGCTTTTATATTAGATGACTGGTTCCCAAACTTTGCTCCTCCAGGTGTTTCACTCCTCCAGCCTCATGGTCTGGGATTCTGGGATCTGAAGTCCAAATCATCTGGAAGGCCAGGGTTTGGGAATCACTGCATTAGACATAAATATTAGAAACTTCTTTTAAGTATGCATTAAAAGGAAAAATACTAAAGAATAATAATAACCTAAATGTGGTCAGCTAGTGATATATTTTGAAATGTTGATGCTCACTGTGACTTTCTCCATAGCTATGCCCCGAAAAGAGTCCAAAAATTCAACAAACAGTTCTGGTTCATATCATCAAAACAGTTCCAATAAGTCTCATTTCTATCAGACTGTTTCCTGTTCCTCCTGCTCCTGTTCCTTACTGATAATGAATCTCCCCTCCATTCAAACCAAGTCATCCCAAAATATTTTGAGCTGCAACTGGGGTAATTTACACAATATACTGTTGCTGGGAAAATTCATTTTACTCCTCAGTTCCTGACTGAATTGCCCTGAGCTCAAAGAGAATATGGTCAATGTGAAGTTGAAGGCTTTCATGGCTGACATCCATAGTTTTTTGTGGGTTTTTCGGGCTATGTGGCCATGTTTTAGAAGAGTTTATTCCAGCAGCAAATCGGCAGGTATTTGTCTAAAGTCCAAAACACACTACAGGAATAATCCAGTTTGAGACCACATTAACTGCCCTAGCTCAATGCTTGGGGATCCTGGGAACTGGAGTTTTGTGAGACATTTAGCCTTCTCTTACAGAGAGATCTGGTGCCACAATAAATTACAATTCCAGGATTCCCAAGGACTGAGCTAGAGCAGTTAAAGCAGTCTCAAATTGGATTATTCCTGCAGTGTGTTTTGGGTCTAAATTAATCTAACAGTAGGTTTATCTGTAGTTTCATAACAGCTGGGCTGGTTGTCGCACAACAGCAGATATAGTTTGTCACAGAATAGGTTGGGGTGTACCTACACTGTACAATCATAGCAGTTTGGTAGCACTTTAATTGACATGGCTCTAATCTATGGAATCCTGGGATTTTTAGTTTGGTGAACTATTTAGAAGTCACTAAGGGATCCTGAATAGAGAGAAGGACTGAGGATTAAATTAGTTTGATTCTATAGTGTAAATGGTCGCTGAGAGTAAATTCAGAATTGTTGCTGGTGATGGATTTTTACTTTCTGGCAGGGAATTCCAAATTCTTCAGCAAACTAAAGTGATATTAAATTGCTATAATTGTGCAGTTTGGATACATCCCTAGCCCTGTTTTCCCATAGCATGTCTGACCTCTGATTTCATTCCAGTTAGTTTACTTCTGGGTTCAGACCCCAACTGGGCAGAAAATCATTTTAATAGGATCCGGAACTACATACATTGGAGAACTGTTTGCCAGTGAAAAGTGAAAAACTCATCTTGACTCCCAGTGCTCTCCTGTTATTAACTCACGAGGATCCTCACATTAGTTTTACAAGCAAACATGTTCCCTCATAACACCTAGTTCTCTCTGGTTCAGGCTGCAATCCTATTCAGGACAAAGCCCCACTGTTCTCAATGGGGTTCATTTGGAGTGGTGATGAGAGAGGTGCACAAGATAGATGGGCTGCTAGCTGGATATCCCTCGTTAAGTGGGAAATGGTGCAAATTCCAGGCAGCTCCAAGACTGACATTTTGTCTTGCGCCCATTTTGTCTGGCAGTCTGCAGACTCCACAAACTCTCCTTCTACTAGCGTTCCCATATTTCTTCTTTTTTAATGACATTAATCACTGGCTATGTTTTCATCTTGGCTCTGGAAGCATGTTCAGGCACCTGGCTCCTGGCAGTGCTAGTCTTTGGTGCAGGGAGCCCATATGCATTTTTCAGATAGGAAAGGGAGAGTGATCACAGCCCAGTCAGGAGAGGTCAGCTCAATCCACCTTGACTATCATCCACTTGCCAGTGTCCATGTGTTCAAACTCTCTTCTTTTCCTGCCAACTGTAGGCAGAGATCCAGCAGTCAGCCAGTGGCTTTTTGCAGCTTTCTTCCTTCTCTCTCCTTTTTCCCCTGGCAACAACTGAGTCCTAGCCTGGAGGGAAGGTTCTTATTTCTAAGTGTCTCTTGAGCCTCCTGCAGCCCAAGACCAACATTTCAGTGATTTTTTGGACTCAAGACAGCTCCTACATCCCATCATGCCATCCACAATATTTTTGAAAGTGAATGGAGAAAGTCAAACTTCAGGGCCCAGATGTATATTACATATTTCAGCTTGTGTAATGTAAGCCCAATAGCCAGGGCTGGGACTGCTATTAGGTCGATTGAGACAACCACCTCATGAGGCAGATCCTTGTGACAGGGTCATACCTTTTTCACCCAAACCCCTCTTGCACTCTGTCATACAACCCTTAAACTAGCCTAATGCTTTTTGATGTGCTGGAAGATCCTGAAGCCTTTTTTTAATAGAAACACAGGACTGGAAGGGACCACAATTGCTCTTAGGTCCAACCCCTTGCCATGCCGAAATACATGCTTAAAGCAAACCCAAAAGATGGGCATCTAACTAACCTCTGTTCAAAGACTCTAAAGGAGAGTCCACCACACTCTGAGACAGTCTACTGCACTGTTGAACATCTCTCAACATTAGAAAGGTCTTTCTAATGTTCAGGTAGAATCATTTTTCTTGTAATACGGATCCATTGGTTTATGTTCTTGTCTCTGGAGCAGCAGAAAACAAGCTTGCTCCATCATCTACATGACATCCCTTCAGGTATTTAAACACTGCTATCAATCCACCTCTCCATCTTCTCTTCTATACATACCCACCCCCATAAGCTATTTCTCATAGGCTTGGTTTCAAAATTGTTATTATCTTAGTTATCCTCCTCTGATAACATTATAGCTTGTCAGTTACATTATTGAACGATGGTGCCCAACATTGCACTCTATATTAAAGCAGAATAGAATATGATTTCCTTGTCTGGACACTATACTGCTGTTGATGTAGCCTCATTTCAGTCTCCACCTGTTTATTCTCAGAGTAAAGAGAATAAATAAATGCACCAAAGGAAGATCTTAGCATCTGTGTAGGTTCATGCCCCTTTAGATACCCAATCTCCATTCTGTGAATGTCTTTAAAGATTAAAATCAACATGTGAACTGTCCTGGAATCACAATGTTCCCAGTTTTTTAGGGCCTGGCAAGAGTGGTTTCAGTTTGAACATTCATAGTGAACAATCTGGTTGAAGCTTATTTTGGACTGTTTATAACTCCCAAGTGATCTTCCAAGAATGCAGTGCATATAAATTTTTGCAATAGTGCGGTAAATGCTACTAGGAAGTAGTGGGTCTAGAAAGATACTGGGGTTAACAAGGTATGCTTTGGATAAAAACTTCCAAGTTTCAGAGGAAAAGTGACTGACAACTGGTTTCATTCTCTGCCACAAAGTGGCCTATTCAAAAGGTTCTACAACAGGATGGACTTGTATCATGAAATTCATATGGTGTGTGCTTTCAGCATAATGTGCAGGTATGAGTTGGCCAGAGAATAATATCTCCCCTGCACACTCCCTACTACCATTATGAGTAATGCATTCACCCACAGTGGATGAAGACAATGTAGTCTGGGATATACAAAAGGAGGAATTCAGTTGGCTGAATTTGCTTTGTGCAAGAGAATCTTCCTTTCCCTAACTTGAAAAACCCAGGCTAGGAAAGGGATGGGGAGACAGATCTAAGAAGGGCAAGACGAATGGGGGAGAGAAGTGCTGGATTAAAATAAAAGATCAGAATTTATGCTCAAGACTTAAGGTTTAATAATGCAACAGAAAATCAATATTTAATAAAGCAAATGATGGAGAAAAACACTGAATGGCAGATGAGGCTGCTGTACTGTTTTCAAACACGTAACTCCCAGCGGAGGCTGAGTTGGCAGCATAGATCCGATACCAGACGGTCATGAAGAGCTGGCACACAGGAAGGAATTTGGGTCTCATTGATTCCAATTTCTGGTATCCAGAACTTTTTTTAAAAAAAAATATTAAAGAACAAGCAACAAATTACAACCGTGTATAGTATCTAAGCACTGCAAAATCAAAATCAACTGAGTTGCTCTGAAAAATGAGCCCCAAGAGTGAAATAGGGCTGTTCGACAGTGGAACAAACTCCCTCGGAGTGTAGTGGAGTCTCCTTCCTTGGAGGTCTTCAAGCAGAGGCTGGATAGCCATCTGTCGGGGATGCTTTGATTGTGATTTCCTGCATGGCAGGGGGTTGGACTGGATGGCCCCTGTGGTCTCTTCCAACTCTATGATTCTATGATTCTATAAATATCAAGTCAAGACCATGGGCTCTTTCATATGAGTGAATGGTAGCAAGATGATTCTACTTTGATGGTCATGGCTGCATCCTATGGAATTCTGGGATCTGTAGTTTAGTGAGGCACTAGAACTTCCCGGCTGAAAATTCTAATTTCTCCTCTCTAAACGGCAAATACCAGGGTTCTATAGGATGGAGCTGTGAGAGTTAAAATGAAATCCTAGTGCTATAATCCTGTGGTGTGAATGGGCCCAGAAGACAACAGTAGGGTTGCATGGATATCTATTCTCAACTAGACAGAATACTGATACAGATTAGTATTAAAGGTCAGTAGGTTAGTAGTTTGGGGGTAGCAGAGGTGTAAACAGGGACGTAGCTAGGATTTTAGGAAGGGGGGAGTCCAGACTAAGTGCCACCATTATAATGGGGCTTGAGTGCAGTGGCGCAGCAGCACACACCATTCATTTTTCTAATGGAAGGGGGGGTGGACCCCAAGAACGCCCCCCTTGGCTACGTCCCTGGTGTAAAGAATACTTGCAAACTGTTTCCTCCTCAGTGAGAAAGAGTTCTTGATATACTGAAACATCCAGTATATGACTTCAAGTCCCTTGTCGACTTATGCCACCTCCTTGAATTTCATAGGGTTTTCTTAGGGAAGGAATACTCAAAGAGGGATTTGACAGTTCCTTCTACTGAAACATAGCCTCCAGCACTTGGTATTCATTGGTAGTCTCCCATCTAAAAACTCACCAGAGCCAATCCCACTTAGTTTTCACAATGAAACAAGATCTGCTGCCTTTAGGGTATTTAGGCTGAAATACCTTATTCCCCACTCCAAAAAAGGTCAAACAATTATGAGATTTCATAGTTTTTTGTGGGTTTTCCAAGCTATGTGGCCATGTTCTAGAAGAGTTTATTCCTGATAAGGTTCGCCAGCATCCGTGGCTGGCATAAACTCTTCTAGAACATGGCCACATAGCCCGAAAAACCCACAAAAAACTATGGATGCTGGCCACAAAAGCTTTCAACTTCACAGTTATTAGATTTTATATATTTATTTATTTATTGTATGTCAGTACTTGCTGGCCGGTTTTGGGGGTGGCAGGTTAGCAAAAAACAAAAAAAACCCCTCAAACTCTGAGGGGGGGAAATGAAAAACGAGCAAATGCTCCTGTAATCTCTTGCATACTCAGCGAGAAACACTTGACACTGACATTCTTCATTCTAGAATGCAAGAATCAAATTAGCATTGATATAAATCCCTAGTATGTAGTCAGAAGTCATAGTAGTGGAAGATTATGAATCACCACTTAGATGGCTCTGTTGCAAGCTAGGGACATCTGCCTGCCAGCTCTTTTCCACAGATCACTTAAACCAATCCAGAGTATAAAGTACACCTTGCAAATTATGTTCAGAGCATCAGTTGATGTAGGCCTGTATCAAAAGACTTTCAGTTTGCTGGTATTATTCCCAGCCCAGGAAGGGACTGGAACAGAAGCATGGTGGTCACCAAAACCAAGTTCTGCTGTATTCCTGTTCACATTGCCATAGTAGTTGGCCCCTACAACATCCACCCCGTCTCCCCTCACACAAAACATTTCTCCCTAAAATCATGGGCTCGATTATTTGGAAGGAAGCCTCCTCACAAAGAATCAAATAAACCATCAATTCTGGGGATGTTCTCCATAGATTACATTTGAAATTAAGAATGCCCTTTAGTAAGTAGCAATATACCTTCTATAATTTTTTGTAGGTTTTTTGGGCTATGTGGCCATGTTCTAGAAGAGTTTATTCCTGATGTTTCACCAGCATCTGTGGCTGGTATCTTCATTCTCTGAAGATGCCAGCCACAGATGCTGGTGAAACATCAGGAATAAACTCTTCTAGCAGATGGCCATATGGCTCGAAATAACCACAAAGAACTATGGATGCCGGCAATGAAAGTCTTCGACTTTACAGTATACCTGTTATTGTAAAAGAAGGTGGTCATCTAAAAGTAGTGGAAGAAGTTACTCCTAACTTCAGTGCAGACTCTGCAGGAGACAATGTCACATGTGTGCATTTAGGAATGACCACTTTCAGACTTTTGTTCTTGTCCAGGTTTTTCTTTAATAGGTATGTGTTGTGCCTGGAAGTATTCACAACAATGAGAAGAAGCCTGGGTCCAGAAAATTATGAGACAAACATAGGCAACATCTCATTGCAGTGATCAAGGATGCAGGTCCAAAAGATTTGGCCTGTTACTGTGCACAATCTATTTTGCTGGGGACAAGAAGGCTTCATATTATCTGTACTGTGCTATAGACTTTACACCAAAAGCCTTGTGCTCCATCTCCATCTAGGAATGTAAAATCTCCTGCTTTCAATAAAGTACACAAGTAAAGCATGTTGTCTTGTTGTTATGTATACATTTTGATTCTTTTTTTTTTTTTTTTTTGTAATTTTACCTAATTAATTCTAGTTTTTCTGAGAAAAGTGGTTGTTTCAGACATCCGACTGCTTGTTTCCAGCATCTCATGGAAAGGGCTCCTTCCCAGCTCTGCCTACTTAGGAATCCTTATTAAAACAAAGCTGCTTAAACCTTGCACATACTCACCATCCATTTGTTTTCTCATTAAGCTGCAGGCCTTTGCTTTGTTGCCCTGAAACAGTGGCACTTAACAGAACAAAAAGCAGCAAAACCTGCCCAATAAATGTTTAATTGTTAAAAAGAGTATTAGAAAGCTCAGAAATTGGAGTAAGGAATTGCAGCAGCAACAACTCCCTCCCCTGGAAGCTGTACCAAACTGCATTTGACAACAACGGATGCTACTCAGAAATGGATCTGTTCCACTATCCCCTACCGGCAAAATCTTTATGCACTCATGGGCTTGTTAATATGGGGCAAAGTCTATCATGCAAATACAAGGAGAACATTCAGCAGTCTCTTATTAAGGGAGGCTTTTCTGTGCAGCTCTAATGAAACAGACACAGTTTTGTGAAATAAATCATGCCCAACTTTGTGAAGCAAATCATTCTGCAACAGATTGTCTTGCTCTGTTGTTGTTGCACCTACTGCTGTCATTCTTTTATTGATTGTGATTACTTAAGATACATTAACAGCACAAGATGAGGGGCCAGTTCATACATGGAGATTCATCAGTGGATGATTTGAGTGTCCAGGGATGAGATCTGCATGTGAGAATGGTCTACCACTAATACAATGTCACCACTGGCAAAATTACTGGATCACCCTGAACCTCAGGCTCTTCACTGGTATTAATTCACACATTTAGTATCAATAATCAAGAAGGGTGGGGAGATTTATATTCTTAAAACACTGAAAGGAAGAGACCAAACTCAACTCATGGAACAGTTGGAAAGAGAGAAGCTACAAGCAAGATGCTTCCCTCCTCCTTGTCTCACTGCTCTGAGACCAATGAGGGCCAAGATCATTACCATTGCATTTATACTGCAGAAATAATCCAGGTTGACCATGCTTTAACTCCTGTAGCTCCTTGCAATGGAATTCTGGGACTTGTACTTTTTTGTAGCAACAGAGCGCTCTGAGAGAGAAGGCCAAATCACAAATCCCAGAATTTCAGAGCATGGAATTGTGACAGTTAAGATAGTGTCAAACTGGGTTATTTCTGCAGTGCAGATGCAGCCCATGCTACCATTGCTCAGTTATGGATGTCTTCAGCAAGCCATTATATGGATTCTTTTTAAAACTAACTATTCACCATCTGACTAGGACAGAACACAACTGAGATGAAAAGAGGCTAAGAGGAAGGAGGTGAATTGGAGACAAAAAGTAGTTGAGTTTGGATACTGCCTTCTGTTTGTGATCACAATCATCTCTTATTAGCAGTCAATGGTCAAAGAGACCTCAGAACAATGACATCAAGAGATATTCTGGCCTAGAAATGCTATTGGATGGACACTGCCGTATCAGCATTTCATCCTTTTCTCCTCCCTCTCCAACCTCAGGCAAGGTAATTGCTAATTAATAATAACACTTAGCACATTCCATTTTCAAAGCACTTTGCAGATATTAGATAATTAATCCTCTCAGCCCCTGCTGCGAGCTGGGCCAAGATTATTATCACCAATGCACAGATGTTGATTGCCAGAGTGCAATAGTGACTTGGCTGGGGGTCAAATGAAGGGTCAGCATTGAAGGGAACCAGAGGTGCCTAGTCTCCTGGTGTTGGGCCGATGCCATGCTACTTAGCTGAAACTTGGCAAAGCTAGGAAGCACATTAAAATTGCAAACTCACAATGCCACTCCCTAGTGTAGTTCTGCCAGTCAATACTATCGTTCACTACTGGCAGCCATTTCAGCAGGCTGCAGCAGAATGAGATACAATGGGAAGCAGGGCCATGCTGTTTGCTTGACTGAAAGACTGCTTCTCTGAAGGTTTCCCTCTCAACTCTCATGACATGTCTCCATTCCCCCTAGCAATAGCAATAGCGATAGCATTTATATTTCTATACTGCTTAACAGTGAACTCAGCAATCTTTAAGCAGTTTTACAATGTGTTAGCCAATTGTCCCCAACAAGGTGGGTACTCATTTTACCAACCTACAAAAGGCCGAGTCAACCTGGAGCCCTGCAAGATCAAACTCACAACACTATGGCTTCAGTGCTGGCATTTAACTACTGCTCCACCAGGGCTCCTTATTTTACCTACCACAATGTTATTGCCTTTTTCCTCCTCCTTCCTCCCCATTTTTCTTTCCTTCTTTGTCATTTCTGTTATCCTGTGGACAAGGACTGTGTGATAGGGTGGTGCACAACGATGTGAGTTACACACCAGGAGCTTTTGAGGGACCAAGGAGAAGGATAAAAATATTTTATATTGGAAATCCTCCTCAAAGCAAGCCTCATGGGAGCAGTTTAGCAAGAAATAAATCCTACCAGTAGAAGATCCAAACTAAAAGTTAAGAAGTGAGCTGTGCAACTTGATAGGGAAGGACACCATAGTTCTCCCTGCATTTTGGAAGTAGACACTTGTGGGAAGGGGGGACACAAGACCACTTAAAAATGGAATGCAACAGACCTGACCATCTGTAAAACAACAACAACAACAACAACAACAACAACAACACCTTAAGCCTGGTTGTCTAGATTTTTGTTGGTCCAGCTAATGGAATAAGAATTTCAGCTCCAGAAATTTCTGATGACAATTTTGTATATTGGTATAGATAGGTTTGAAGCAATATAATGTATTATGATGTTTTACATAGATGTTGTTATGTGTTGTCCTTCCAATTTTTAATTTACCATCTATATTTGTTTTATAGAGTATCAGAGGAAGGCCCCTGAAATGTTTACATAGGCCAAAAAAACTCTGGGCTTATATCCAAATACAAAAATAATGACCATCTACAGACACTGGAGAAGCAGCTCCCCTTTATTTTTTCCCTTTGCACATTGTCAGCAAATGGCAGGGAGCCAGAAAATATTTAGGTTAAGTTGAGAATGGAGAAGACAAGGGTGGGGAGGAATGTCACCACTTAAGATGAGTGTATCTGTAGGAAGTCATCCAGAAAAGTGACATAGATGACTGATCCCTTAGCTCTAGTGAGATGTGTAAACAAAAGTCAGATGGAGGCATTTGACTTTATAAGCTGATGTCAAAGAATGAGAAGGAAATAAGTGGGGGTGACATGTAAATACGCAGCAACAACAAAAGCATCCCTAACGCATAGAGTCTGCTGTTGTGGTGGTTGTTGTGACCCTTAAAGTTAGTTCCAAATTATGGCAACCCTAAAGTTGGCCCTATCACAAGGCTTTCTTGGCAAGATTTGTTCAGATCAAGTTTGCCTTTGTCTTCCTCTGAGGTTGAGAGAATGTGATGGGCACAAGGTCACTCAGTGGGTTTCCTGGCTAAATGTGGATTTCAACCTTCGTCTCCATAGTCCAACACTCAAACCACTGTGCCACACTGTTGCCATTGGTGAGGAACCAATGGGATTCCATGGCAGAGGCAGGATTTGAATGCTGTTCTCCAAAGTCCTAGTCCAAAGTGCAAATGACTACACCTCTGCAAAATTCTAGGTCAACTGAGATTTTCCACTTCGGGAAAACAAGCAAGCAATTCTGAAAAAAAGCTCAAGAAATTTGCGAACAGGAATTGTGTGGGTGGGGAGTCCATAGCCTTTGCCAAAGCCATGTCTATTCCTTTCAAATTTCAAAACAGCTCTTGTGAAAATACCATTATCTTATGAAGCACTGGAACTATATTGATCAGAGACAGGCAAGACCTGAGTCACACCTTGGACCCACCCACACTACACAGTTTTAGTGTTATATTCCATTTTAACCAATATGGCTGCTTCCTATGAAACCCTGAGGTTTGAAGTTGGGTAAGATACAAGACTGGGTAAGAGCATTGGAAACCAGGGCAAGGGGCAGGGGTTTGTGTGCCTTACTAAACAAGCAACTAGACATTCTGTGCTTGCTTATGTAAACAACTACTTTGTTTCTCTTGTCTTCCTTCTCAAAGGGGAAGGATGGCATTTTTCTATAGAGTTTGCACACATTATGGAGTCCTTGATGAGGAAAAAAACAGCACTGCTTGTCTTGCTGTCTCCAGGAGATAAGGAATCTCATGGGGCTTGAGAATTCCTACTGAGATTTCTCATCTACATGAGACAACCCAGACTGAAAAAGAACAAGAAATGTAGTCAGTATTCTTTAGATCCCTAGTAGATGGTGCCCAATTGTGGTTGCTGGCTCCTATGTCAGCCGACTAGCAAATTTGCTTCACGTTTTTATATGACTTTCAAAGGAGTTATTCAAGATGCTGAATATATTTTGGAGGGGGGGGGGAGATAGGTCTTAGCATCTTGTCTAGTTCATTTAAAATTTGGATTAAATCCTGGATAGATTAATTACTGCAATCACATTGAAGCTACAGACACTGCTGGCTCTGGCTAGGATCCTGTGGCAAAAGTCTTTCCAAAGCACCTACCACCTGATTTTTGTTCCTAGAGATATAAAGAATTTAACTCAAAGTCTTCTGCACATACAGGATCAGTTTGACTGTGAGTATTGTCAGTCATGTCCTACCTGGGAAGGCATCCTAAGCTGAGGGAGGAAAACCCATACAACAGGTCAGAGGTAACTGGCAGCTCCACCTTGGAGGCAGAAGAGGATGTTAGCCCTAACCTGGAAGAAGAGATTGCTCTGATCACATTTCTGCTCTCATGGATACTCTGGGAATGAACCTGGCTTATCTTGGTTTATAAATGTCTTGACCTCTTGAACCACATGTGTACTCTCCTTGGCACTCAATTCCCTAGAACAGGACAGGGATAACCTACAATAATCTTATATAACATAACCATAATTCAGAGACATAGCCATATTAATCTGGAATATCAGTATGCAAAGGGATCTTAAAGTACCTTTGAGACTGTGTGAAAGATGTTATATCATAAGCTTTTGTAAACTTGCCATTTATCCTTGACTGTAAGTTGAGAAATTTATGACCCTAAATGGACTCCAAAATCATGGGTTGACTTATACACAGAGCAATAAGTTAATACTGCTTATAAAGTTCCTAAAAGAAGTGCTCACCCTTCCTTTGTAGCTAGGATCTTTAAACAGCTCCTCATTTGGCTCCCATCTGTGCTCTCCTCTATGTGTGTGTGTGAATGTGTGTGTCTTATCCCTCAGCCTTCCTTCCTAGCCAAAGCTAACAAACAGCTAGTGAAACGAGGGGAAAGGGGAGGGAGAATTTGCCTCTCGTTTGAGTCTCTGCATGCTCTCCTCTCTTTCCTCTTTCTTCCTCTCTCTCTCTCTCTCTTTGATTTATCCCTCAGCCTTTCTTCATAGCCAGAGCTAACAAACACCTAGTGAGGCAAGGGAGGGAGAGAGAGAGAGAGAGAGCATGCCGAGGTTTGCACCCCGTTTTGCAAGCCATAAGACTTGGAAATCCTCGTGGTAAGGAAAGAGAGAGAGAGAGAGAGAGAAAGGTTTCTATCCAGTTTTGCAAGCCACAAGCCTTGGAAATGCTGGTGGTAAGGAGGTATATATATATATATATATATATATATATATATATAATATATATGTTTCTACTCTGTTTTGCTATAAGCTTTGGAAATTGGTGATAAGGGAAAAGAGAGAGAGAGGTTTCTACTCCATTTGCAAGCCATGAGCCTTGGAAATGCTGTGGTAAAGGAAGAGGGAGAGAGAGAGAGAGAGAGGAGAGAGAGGGAGGGAGGGAGGTAAGTTGTGCTTTGTTTCCTCTTAGATTAAACTTTAAAACAGGCCCCAGTGTTTGACCCTCCACTCATCCATGGATCATATCAAAATCTATGATTTTGGCCCCCAAAACTGCCCTCGACTTGAGGTCGACTGATACGTGCGTATATACAGTAGTCTACTTTCCCAGATGCATGGAGTGACCTGATGCTCAGGTAGCATAAATAATTAGGATAAATAACTAAATACTATAAACAATTTTATAATCAGGCTAGGAATACCTATGGAAATGCAAAACCTTTGGGTATGGGGATGAGGCAACAAGTTCAGCTTTAACCATGGTTGCTGAGACACAAAGGAAGGAGGAAAGATGTTGCAAAAAGGTGCATGGATGGCCATATGAATGTTCAAGGGAGTTTTGGGATGCGGTGTGCAGACTGAGAACCAGAAAGGAGATATAATAAACTGGCTAAGAACGTCTAGTGTTGTAATATGTGTAGTGTGCCAGGAAGTCATAGTCTTTGTTCAACCAACTGTTGATGGACTGGAGCAAGGAGAGTATCTATCTGTTGGATTGGATTAATATCCCATCCTTCTCCCAAAATGGGATTAAAGTAGACATAAGAGAGAGAAAGTCAAAAGACAAGTTGACTCATCATACACAGAGAACTGGCTCTGCTCTCTACTTCTCTGGGAACTCTTCAGACATGGACAACTGTGCCCTTCATCGCCACCATTGGACAATGGATGCAAGATGGAGCCTCCTCCTGCTTTTTTCCAGCATCATCTGTAATTTCACAAGCAGGCAAGAGTGGAGAGGTTCTTCTCTTCACCTGAGCAGCACTGTCGCAGTGCAACCAGAGCAGACAGGTAATTAACTATCAAACAATGGCCAGGATTTAGAGATTAACTCAGTGCACAGAAGAAGTGGGAAAACTCATTTGAACCAAACAAAAGGGGTGGGGGCGATTAGTTGCTTCGGACACAAAAGAAAGAGCCAGATAGGGACAGGGAAAGTGATAAGAAGACAGAAAGCACAAATATCCCTCAGACTGTTGAAAAACAAAACACGGAAAAGTTCCCCTCCCTTTTTGCTGCATTTCCTGTTAAAATTGCACTGTTTTCGATCATGCAAATTCTTGTGTCTAAGTGAGATTAAACTCTAGCAGGCACACAGGCTTTCACAAAGTCCATTTCCACCCCTGAGATAAGGCAAACTTTCCGTAATGCATCCTACAAGTCACTGAGAATGTTTTAGAGTGCATTACAAACACAAATACAATTTGGTTTCCTCTCCTTTTTTATATCTCCCCCTCCCCCTTTTAATCCATCAGCTCAAGGACTGGCCATCCTTGCACAATTTAAATGGCCTGTGCCTTATGCAGGTAGAAAAGCTCTCTGAAAGAGCAAAGCATTTGTATGGAGCCTTCTTTTTGAGTTTATAATCCAATATCTTTGGTGCAGCTTTTTGGCTCTGTATTTGGTCTAATCCTTGCTCACTGGGTAACGGAAGGAAAGGAAGCAGGTCTAAGGAAAGAAATACAGGAAGAATGCCCTTCCTTCTCTTGAAGATTAGTCCCATAGGAATATGTTGCCAGTCTCAGAGCAACAAAGAAACAAACAAACAATAAATAAATGTAATCATCTAAATCAAGTAACCAATTAAAAACAACAACAAAAAAGTATAACGTTGAATGGTCATTTATAAGTTTCCACTACTTACACCAGATGAGAGGAAACAAATGGATATAAATAAGAGTGGTAAAGACCACCTAGGAAGTATAAAATAGTTGATGTAAGTTTTGGTTTAGAATCTAGAACACGACTAATAGATAATGGAAAGCTAGTATGTCTTTTCATTTTGTTGTTGATGTCTTTTTCGTTATGTTATTGTGTTTTGTATTTTGTGTATATATGTATGTTATGTTTTTGGTATATGTGTTTTATAAATAAATAAATAAATAAATAAATAAATAAATAAAAATAAGTTTCCACTACTCTAACCTAGAATCTATTCAGAGGTAAGTCCTACTGAGAATACAAAGGATAATACCAAGGTGTGTTGGTCTAAGATTACTGTTTTAGTGCCCTGTGCATGCTGAAAGAAATAGGAGAATCTATGCAAAATATTAAGAGCTTTGCACTCTGTGTTTCAGACCCTTCAAACAGGTTCATCCATCAATACGGTTCAAAGAAACAGAGGAGAGAAACTGGCACAAGGGTGCAATCTCCATGCCCCTGGAGGCTGATTTCTACAGAGGATGCTGCCAGCCCCAGGGCAGAATTTAATTGCTTGCCAAATGTCCCTTTCGTTATTTCACTTGAAGGATTTTGCCCTTTCCTGTCATTAAGAGAAAAAGATTGAAAGCTCTCTTGAATGTGTCCTGTTACCTTCTGTACTCTTAATAATAATAATAATAATAAAATTTATTTCTACCCCGCCCTTCCAAATAGATCAGGGCGGCTTACAAAAGTGCATCAAGTGCACGCAGATACAATTAAAAACAGTAAACAACAAACAACAATTCACAAGAACTAAAAGCAGGAATAAAAGCCCCGTCGCCCATCCTCATGGCCACGGAAGAGGAGGGGAGGCCCACAGGAACTTAATCGGGGAATGCCTGCTTAAATAGGAAGGTCTTAAGATCCTTCCTAAATTGGGCCAGGGTGGTAGATGTGCGGAGCTCAATGGGCAGCGTGTTCCAAAGTGCTGGGGCAGCTGTAGAAAAAGCCCTTCTAGACGTAGAAGCACGCTTAGCCCCAGGCGCCTTCAGCAGTTGCTGCCCAGATGTTCTGAGGGTGCGAGGCGGATTGTACGGGGAGAGGCGGTCCTTTAGGAATCCTGGGCCCAAGCCATTTAGGGCTTTATAGGTAATAACCAACACCTTATATTGAGCTCGGAAGCGAACGGGCAGCCAATGAAGATCTTTAAGTACAGGTGTTATGTGGCTGGTCCTGGATACGCCAGTGACCAGCCGGGCTGCCATATTCTGTACCATTTGCAGCTTCCGAGTTTGGTATAAGGGTTGCCCCATGTAGAGTGCATTGCAGAAATCCAATCTCGAAGTTACCAGAGCATGTACCACAGTTTCTAGGTCCCTCCGGTCCAGATATGGGCGCAGCTGGCGAATCAGCCGAAGCTGATAACAGGTGCTCTTGACCGTCGCATTCACCTGAGCAGTCAGATGAAGCGACGAGTCAAGAAGCACTCCCAAACTGCGCACGGAGTCCTTTACAGGGAGCGTGACCCCGTTCAGGACAGGTGGAACCACCGCCATTCCTGGACCGGGAGAACCTATCACTAGTACCTCCGTTTTCTCTGGATTCAGTTTGAGTCGGTTTTTCCTCATCCAGTCCATTACTGACTCCAGACAGGCCACGAGAGGAGAGACGCCATCCCCGGTCACTGCACCAGTCGGAGACATAGAGAAAATAATCTGGGTGTCATCAGCGTACTGATAACCCCGCGCCCCATGTCTCCGGATGATCTCTCCCAGCGGTTTCATGTAAATGTTAAATAGCATGGGAGACAGAATGGCTCCTTGAGGGACCCCAGTTTTGAGGGCCCGCTCGCTGGAGCACACGTCCCCCAGCTGCACCATCTGGGACCTCCCAGAGAGGTAGGACCGGAACCACTGGAGCGCAGTGCCCCCGATTCCCACCTCAGCCAGGCGTCCCAGAAGGATACCATGGTCTATGGTATCGAAAGCCGCTGAGATGTCCAAGAGCACCAACAGGGACACGCTTCCCCGGTCAGCGCTCAGACGGAGATCATCGACCAAGGCGACCATGGCCGTCTCAACCCCGTGACCCGCCCGGAAGCCAGTTTGAAATGGATCCAGATAATCCGTTTCATCCAAGACCGACTGAAGCTGGAGCGCAACCGCCCTCTCGATCACTTTCCCCAAAAATGGTAGCAGAGAAACAGGCCGATAATTATTATGTACCAGGGGGTCAAGGGAGGGCTTTTTTAGGATCGGTCTTACAATGGCCAATTTAAGATCCGATGGAAATCGCCCATCCCTGAGAGAGGTGTTAATAATCCGGCGTAACAAAATAGTTACTACCGGTCCCCCCTGGGCCGCTAACCACGAGGGGCAGGGATCAAGAGAGCAGGTTGTTTTCCGAACACTTCCGAGGATCTTGTCCACATCCTCGGTACTCACCAACTCAAACTGATCCAGTGTAACACAGTCCACAGAGGCTCTGGACACTTCTACCCTAGGTTCTGCACTAACATCGGCGTTCAGATCTTCGCTTATGCGAGAAGTTTTATCCACAAAAAAGTCATTGAAAAGGTCACAGCAGGCCTTAGAAGGTTCAAGGATCTGGTTCAGGGCAGGAGGGAGCTGAGTTAGCTCCCTGACCACCCTGAACAACTCTGCTGGACGTGACTCCGCGGACGCAATACGAGCACCATAGAACGAATTCTTTGTTGCTTGTATTGCCTCTCCGTAGTCCTTCTTGCTTTAGTTGTGGCTGGCTAAGCCTATCCGTTGCCTTCCACAGCTCCACATAACACAATGAAAGCAAATTCTGTGTGGACAGGTGGTTAACCGCAGCAATGGAACACTTTGCCCATAAAGCAAAACAAAAGCAACAAACAGAGCCAACACTGATATCAAAACATTTCACTTGTAAAAATGAGCTTCCAAGAGGAGAACCAGACCCATTAAAAGACAGACACATTTTTAAAACGTGCAGAAACAGACTTGGGAATGCTTATGGTTGTCTGCTCACTAAGTACAGCAATATAGTGCTGTGTGTTCCCACTTCCTTGAATGGTGAGAATTTCCCAGGATAGTGCCAGTTGGTTTCTTTTAAGAATACACTGGAGATTTATGGCATTTCTGGGAAAATTGTGTAGGACAGTAATGCCTGGGAAAGTTACTTTTTTGCATAATAGATCCCATAATCTTCCTACCAGAATGGCAACTGGCATTGCAAGAGACCATATGTGAGCTCTCTCTCCTAGAAGGGCATAAATGGGGCTTGTATGAAGCAGGTGCCCATATATAATCATCTTTTGGCTTACCAGTAGCTACTCTTGTGATATCTGGATGAAGTATCCTCATCCAGAGCTAGGGTACTTATACATTTTCCTTCATTAGCTTGTTTTTTCGGTTTGAATGTCATCCTCTGCGCAACATTGATTGATGCTTGATCTATCATATTTAATGATATTACCAGGGGTTGCCCCTTGTTATATCACCTTTTCAACCTTACCAGTCTCTACAAACCCTGTCCGAAACCTCACAAGAGACCTCCTTTAGTTCTCATGTTTTATCCCCCAAATCTCAGAGCTAAGTCCAATGTCATCACTAGCATTGGTGTCACCTGGTGCAGCAGTTCATGGTGTCACCCCCATCACTGACCTCTTCCTCTACAATACCATAGAGAATTCTTAGCAATGTTGTTTGTACCAATTTACTCATAAATCGTAATTCCCGTATACCACTGAATGTCATGGTGATAGTTATGACATAAACAACTAGCAAAATTAAAATTATGACTTCAAATTACAGCATCATGTGCATGGAATAAATGTATGTACATAGACATACAGTGCGCCCGCACCATACGCAGGCGTGCCATACGCGGCCTTGAGCATACGCGCTCAAGCTGCGGGGCATGCGCGGGGCAGAAGGGGCAGCGCGTCCCATTCAATTGAATGGGCGTGTGCGCCTGTTGCGCCCTGTGCGCCTGCGCCACCGCGCCGCTGCGCACGAGCCCCATTGTTTCCAATGGGGCTCGAGCATAGGCAGAATTCGCCTTACGCGGAGGGATCTGGAACGGATCCCCCGCGTAAGGCGAGGATGGACTGCAGTTTCATGTGGTTAAAGTGAAAATTTGGTAAAATGTGATGTTTTTAAATAATTTTGTTTTATATATATATATACACACACACACACAAAATTTAAAATTTTATTTAAAAAACAAAACCTGGGACCTCTCCTTTCCCCTCCCACTGAGCCTGACACCATCTCTTCAGCATTTTAAAGAGATATAGGCAAATGTCACAGCCCATTTCTGTTGAAATGCAGATGTTTGGGGAGCAGAGGTGTCACCCGCTCCTAGAGTGTCACCTGGTGTAATCCGCACCCTCGCATTCCCCTAGTGATACCACTGGCCAGGTCTAGTACTGTTCAAAGATTACCAGCAGATTGCCATCAAAGTACAGAGAATAGTTTGGGTCTTCAAGTCTCATCGGTAGGTTTCTGAGGAGCAGCTGTTTGGTAGCTCTAGGAAGCAGAATCCTGCATTAGGTAGAACTGTATTCTCACCCAGCAGTGATTTGTTCCTTGGACATTTCAGATAGTTGTTTGTTTGTTTTTGTTATCTTTTTTATTGTTGTTAACTAGTGGTGTGCCTTAAATTAAACTACAAAAATTATATTCACAATATAATATCAAGGAAGGACCACACCTCAAAAGTGGAACACCTACTTTCTCTGCATAAGGTCCAGTCCCCAGGCAGGACCGGGAAAGACATCTGTATGAAATTATGAAAATTATTTGACAATTTGGACCACCACAAGTCATCTTAAATCCCCCAGTGTTGTGTTTTCTAGATGCTTTGGATTGTGACTTTTAATCAAACATAGTAATTGACCTCATTTTCTAGGGCAAATAGGAGTTATAGATCAGAATGGCTGAAGAACAACAAGTTCCTTTCCTGAGTTGGGAAAAGCTGTTGTATGTAATACTGAGTGGAAAAGAAAACATTTTCTGAGTAAGTATAAGGTAGCCTCCCACACAACAGATCTTATAAGAGCAGAACTAACTGTTCCATTTTTTGGTGTGGCCAAAACTAAGACTGAAAACAAATGTAAACAAAGATCTAACATCTTTCCATTGCACTGTGTTTATTCACAAAGCCCTGCAAGTTGTCTTTGGAATGTAATTTGCTAGAGCTGCAGTTCTAAAGCCACCATCACTGCAATTAATTTTTTCTAAAAGCAGCTTTTTACTTTCAGGTTTCTTAGAAGTAACTAAAACAGTTAATTTACATTACCATGAGACCTCCACATCTGTTGGGTTTATGGACACAGGACCTCTGTGAAAGTGGGGAAAATGCAAATAAAAATGCACACAATTTAGGTTTTCTATATCTAGGTCCTCCAGGCACCAGGTAGAAGTTGACCATGGTATCATGCTGGAAGTTCTACAAATGCCCAAATAAGTGGGGTTTCCCCCTTTCTTTCTAGTAATGAACCAACAGTGTGACTCTATGGCCAACTTCTAGCAGTGTTGCACTGAAGAGAGAGAGAGGCCATAATAACCAAATCTGTGAATAATCAAACCCACACAAGTCAATGTTGCAAATGTGGAGAGCCAACTTTCCAAATACAGTACTATAATAAACTGGTGATCTGTGGTAGTACAAAATACACTCTTGTGTGGTCTCCTCAACATCCACATTAAAGCACATGGCAGGAGCCGGAGGCACAGAATTAAGCTTACCTAAACCATCATCCTCCCCCATTTAGTATGGTGTGTCCCCATAGCTATAAAAGTAACTAAACAAAGGGGTGATGTTCTACAGCCTCTTATTGCTTTTGTCAAAGGTTTTACTCCCACTGGGTGACCTTGGGCATGTCACAATCTCCCAGCCTCAAAGGATGGCCATGATACATCATCTCTGAAGAAATGTGCCTAGAAAACCACACAGTCTTAGGGTTGTTATAGGCTAGAAATGACTTGAAGGCACACAAAACAACAACAACAGGTTTTACTGCAGTTACTCAACCTACTTCATGTGGTTAACACTATTTTGTTGCTGTTGTTAACTGCCTTGAGTCAATTTCGACTCATGGCAACCCTGTGGATGAAACATCTCAAAGACCCCTGTCCTCCACTATTATGTGTAGTTCTGCAAATTCATACTCGTGATCTCTTTAATAGAGTCTATCCATCGTGCATGGGGGCTTCCTCTCTTTCTACTTCCCTCCACCTTTCTTAGCATTTTCTCCCACTGAGCCATGCCTTCTTATGATATGTCCGAAGTACGACAATCTAAATTTTGTCATCTTGGCTTCCATGGAGATTTCTGGCTCGATCTGCTCTAGGGCCCATTTATTTATCTTCTTGGTTGCCCATGGCATCCTCAGCACTTTTTTCCAGCATCACATCTCAAATGAATTATTTTTCTCCCTATCTTCTTTCTTAATTGTCCAACACTCACATCCATACATGGCAATAGGGAATGCAATGGCTTGTATGAGTCTCACTTTTGTGTCCAGTTGTATATCTTTGCATTTTTAAAACTATGCATAATACTATTTCCCTCCAATACCTTTCCCTTACAAACTACATAGTTTTGCCTCACCTTGTTCTGAAGCAACTTCAGTTTGCCCCAGAAATGCCTACAAGTTATCAACCGGCAACATACACACATATATACGTTCAAGAGCCTATACTGTTCCAAATACTCCCAATTCCAATTAACTTCAAAGACAGTTAAGAGAGACTCCCATTTTGGATGACAGGGTAACTTGCACCTTCAAGAACAAGCTCCTGTAAAGCTTTCTCTGACAGAGTGTATTGCTCTCTTGTGGAAACCAGATATCTTCCTTAACACAGTATATGAAGAGAAGAAGGGGGGGGGGGGAAATAGCAAATGGGTAGGATTGATTGTAAGTACCAGAAGATATCAAGAATTTGGGTCAGGACACATGGCACCAGCGCGAGGAAGAATCCAATATAATTTATAGTGCCTCGGATTTCCGATTGCAGCTTTTACATTTCCTTCAACATGTGATTGGCTTTGATTTACAGGAAGCAGGCAGGTAATAAAACTTGGACAGATAAACAGAAAATGCCCAGGCTTCAAACACACCCACACCTGTTGCTGTTGCTGTTGTTGTCAAAAGTTGTTTTCACAGGCAACTGTGATAGCAAAAGGAGGAGATTTTGCTCTATTTATTTTTCTTGATTGCTATAAGAAGGAGTAAAAGAAGGGGAAAGGGCCCTGATTTTTTTTGCTTTTTGCTTTTGGCGTCCTATTCATTAATCTGTCAATAATGCTCAACCCCAGCCTATCGACAATGAATTAGCTCAGGTCGGCTTGGTGTACAAGACCAATGCCTTTCTTAGTCCAGCTTGTTTCCAAATCAATACACCCATCAGCATTTGGAAATTAGCTCTAGATGAGATTCCAATACACAAGCTGGTGTGTCGTGCTAAGAAGGCTCCCTGCCAACTCCTACAGAAATGGCTGGTGGGAAAGGGATTAGAGTTCCCCCATGCCTATCAATTCTTGTTCAAAAAGCCTACTGCAGCTCAGCATTTTATAAACACCACCCTTTCCACACTTCCCCATCCTATAAGTGTGCTTGTTCACTTTTTCACACACACCCTTGCAGAAACTTTCAATAGACATGTTCACCTAATAGGACATTTTGCACTGCACATCACATACTTAAGAGTGAGTAACTTAACTATGGGGGAAAGCAAAACCCTAAAGGTTCACTTCAATTGCTGTATATTCATCCTATGGAATCCTAGGGTTTATCTTTATCTCCCAAAGACAAACTACAAATTCCAGAATTCTATAGGATGGAGCCTGGCAGTTAACATGGCGTCAAACTGCATATTTTCTGCAGTGTAGATGCACCATGCGTGTGTGCGTGCGTGCGTGTGTGTGTGTGTGTGTGTGTGAGAGAGAGAGAGAGAGAGAGAGAGGTGATGGGGTGTTAACCGAATTTGGAAATTAATCTGATCTTCTTCTTGTTCCATTGTTTATGAATATTTGTTTGCCTTTGTTTCCATAGTTTCAAATGAATCTGAATAAATATGAGGACTAGAAATAGTATTGCAGTATTTTAGTCTATATTATATTATACTTGAGGTGATGAAGCTTCTGACACACTTGAGGTGGTGTGTTGACATGGGACACTAATTTATTTAGGATACTACAGTTTGTATTACAGTTTCGGAAAGAGAACTGGCAGTTGTCAGCTGAGTGAAATTAAAATCTCATACAGAAGGAGACTGAATATTAGGAAGAAAAATTCGAAGATACAGAAAAGAGAGAAGGAGTCCATAAAAAAGAAGCTGGTGAAAAGGCACAACTAGGGACCTTATCACATGGAGAAAATTGGGGGAAATCAGGGGTATAAATGGGTATTATCCAGTGATATTTGCATGATCGCAGTAATGTTTTTCACACACAATCGCGATAAAAGATGACTTATCACAGGAATAACCAGGGAATAACCAGCAACAAATCATTCATGGGATTTCTCCATGAATGATTTGTTGATGGTTATTCCCCAATTATTCCTGGGATTAATCACTTTTAATTGCAATATGTCTGAAAATCTTCACCGCTTCTCATGAATATCACTGGATAATGCCCCTTTAAACTCCCAATTTTCCCACATGTGATAAACTCCCAGGAGTCTCTGGGAAAGAGAAACCTGAAGGAAGAGTAGTATGGGTTGAAGAAAGTGCTCTGCCAGATTTAATAGATGTTCTAATCATGAAGGTGATCATGTTTTACTTGCCTGCCACATCAGTATTAAATTTTGAAAATTTCTCAAGAATCATCACTAACATGGCTAATTACAGAGTTATCCATACCCACGTTTTAAATAATTAAGCATACAAAACCCTGGGTTTCAGAATCCCTCCATTTATTTTATTATTTTTAATCTCAAATTCCTTCCAGTCCAACTATGAAGAAATGTGCAAGAATTTCTCTAAAAGATGTGAAACTAGATTTGCACCCTTATTATCTCCTGCCACTGTGGCCAGATATGTCACCTCTACAAATGAGTGCAGTTGGTGCACTAGTAATAATTAATAATTAATAATATTTATTTGTATCCCGCCTCTCCCTGTATTGGATTGAGGCGGGTAACAACAAACATAAGAACAATAAAAATAGAATACAACAAGCTACAAGTAAAAAGCATAGCAAAACATATAAAATCCCATTACTTATCTCCCTCCCACCTTAAAATAGCATTAAAACAACAATTCCCAATAAATTACCACAAAAACTAGAGAGTCAGTTCCAGACCCTAAACACTAGCAATCTTATCCAGCACAAGATGACTCCTTATCCCCTAATCTGATTAACTAGAAGCACCACTATCTTGTCTGGATTAAGCTTCAGTTTGTTTGTCCTTGTCCAGTCCATTATGGACAGCAGTTTAATTTCATGGAGTTCTTCCCAAAATAGATTCCGCACTCTGCAACTGAACTGGAGACTAAAATTCAAACTGGCACTGCCGTTCCACTGACATGGAAGACACCGAAAACCACTGATTTTAGAGCAGACTAGAGCCTTGGCTTCTCCAAGACCTTACCTTGTACAATGAGATGGACCCGTGATGTCTTTGGATGATTGTCTGTCTGCACAGAACAGGTATAGGGCCCTTCGTCGTACACATCCACATCATTTATCCGGATGGCATAGTGAGTTTTGGTGTTGGCGATAAGCTCCACTCGGGGATCCAAACACCACTTGTCATTGCCAGCATAAAGGATGCTGCTGCGGTTGAGCCAGGCTACCCTGGTCACTCGGTTATCCACTATGCACCTGTGGATTAAGAAAGAGAAAAGGAACTTTCAAGAAGAGATTTTATAGTAACTCTAAATCATCTTGTGTCTTCACTCTCTTCCTTTAAAAAGAGGGGAAAAAATGCTGTGAGCAGCAGTTTCTAGAAGCCAGCATCTCAATTCTCCCAAGAGGAAAATGTCAGCACTTTACCTGGATCCAAGGGCTGTGCTTCAGGCATCTTGCTCCATCTAAAATTTTAACCTTAACCCTCAGATCCATTCTGGATTAGCATGCAGCATTGACAGTGGTCCTAGGGGTTGAAAATAGGCAGAATGCTGCCCCAGATTACAGAAAATTTTGACCACTGAATATTTAAAACCAGTCATCATTTTTACATATTATGCACCCTTTCACAGGCTAGGTAAGACTCCAAGTACTCACCTATAAAATCTAAACACACATATACAATTTCTATTTCATCTAATATTAAATGAATACAAAATTCCAGAACTCCATCCTCTCCCTTAATTCTTTGTTTCATTTTGGACCACAAAGTACTCAGATTTTAACGTTGAATCAAGACTTTCGTATTTCAAATTTGAAGTGATATTATACCTTTCTGCCAATTTCAACTATCTGCAAACATTCATCTTTTAATGCCCAACCATTTCTAGCACCTTTTCCTTTTCCTTTTTTGCTTTCCCCATCAACCACTCTGTAACCTTGTTTCATGCACAGTTTATCTGACGTTTCGAATTTCCCACATGTCCTTGATCCCAAATCTTGAATGGCACTGTTAAACAGAGCCATCGTCTGCTGCCAAGGCATCTCATTTTGATGGCAAAACCTCCTCGAAAATAAGCTGGCTAAGACAGGGCTCATTTTAAAGCAAGCTTCATATTTAACAACCCTTATAACTCAACCAGAGAGCTATATTAAAAGGCCAATGATGGAGGATAATGTCCAAGCATAAAAACTGCTCAGGCTAAAGACACATTATTTGTATTCTATCCACAGCTTCCTCTGCTCCATTCCATTCCATCCCATTCCATCCCATTCCTACTTCCTTTTATTTTTGGGAACAGGGGTGGCAGTGCAAACCGACTCCTGAGTTACCAGTTGATAGATCACCAAATATTACATAGATGTCACCAAACAAAGGGGAGTTAATGGACCGCACGTCAGATTGCTAAAGTCAATGAACCAAGGTCTGTTCCTCCATATAGGAAAGAGATATTCCAGCATTTCCAGGATGTTACGAGGCCTAGTTTAATAGCTGCACTTAATTGTGGCTCCAGATTGCAACACTCCCGTTCTTTTGAAAAGGGTTTAAGGAGGACAGTTTCCTGCTGGATTATGCCCTGTGGGCAGCAGTAGTGCATATGCATATGCACACACAGGGTTTGAATCCTGTGTGTGTGTGTGTGTGTGTGTGTGTGTATGCACATAGATAGAATATAAATCTTTGGTTATTTTATTCACACATACAAGGTTTAATTTTTTTTAAAAAAATCTTCTAAATGGATAAGATTATGAGTGTTTTTATGTACAATCCACCCTCCATATCCACAGATATTTTTACTCATAAATTCAAGCATCAACGGTTTGAAAATATTTTCAAAATATATAAATTCCCTTGATTTTGCCATTTTATACAGGGGACACTGTTTTAATATGTCATTGTATTTAAGAGGACTTGAGCATCCACGGATTTATGTATTCATGGCAGGTCCTGGAACCAAATCCCATTGGACACCAAGGGGGTGTATTTTTTATTTTTCCACATATTTATACAGACACACGCACACAGAGACACTTGCTATTACTGATTTTTATGGAAGAAAGTCCCTTTTTTCTTTTCTTTTCTCTTTCTTTCTTTCCTTTTGCTTTCACGTGAGTGATAAATTGTGTTTAAGCCAGCCTTTTTTTCACCGATGCAAAAAAGGGTGCAAATATTATTTCACTTTTCCAGCACCTACCCACCCAGAAAAGCCATTCATCTTTTCCAAAAGTCAGTCTGAAAGGAGAGAGAGGAAAGAAAAATGTTCAGATGATCTCCTCCCATAAAGAATGAGGGAAAGACGTTATCTAGAGAAAATAACAGAGGATAGATTTATTAAGCATGATGGCCAAATTGAGCTTCAACATCCAAAGACAGTGTGGGTCTTTATCCCAGCTGTTGGAGGGAGACATCTCTTACTTTCATGCCCTGTTTATGAACTTCCCATAGGAATCTGCTTTACTGCCATGGGGAAATTTGACAAGAGGGACCTTTGGTATTTCCTTATAGTTATTTCTTTTAGGCTTGGTATCTTCAGAGGGGAAATCTAGCATGGTATAGTGGTTTGAGCACTAGATGATGACTCAAAAGTCCAGGGTTTGAATCTCCACTCAACCATGGTAATCCCTGGGGTGACCTTAGGCATGTTACACTCTCTCGGCCTCAGAGGAAGGCAATAGGAATTCCCCTCTGAACAAACCTTGCCAAAAAATAAACCATAATAGGTTATCTTAGGGTCATTGCAAATTGGAAGGAACTAGAAGGCACACAACAACAAAGCATTACAAGCATCTTCCGGCAAATGCACGGTACCTAGTCAAATCCAGATTTATGCATAGGCTACAACTTGGGGCCACAGGATGGTCTTTAATTACAACACCCACAATCAGCCCCAAATACAAAATAAATAATAAATATTCAATTTTACATGACATACAGTGGTACCTCGGGATACGAAATACCCAGGTTACGAAATTTTCGGGATATGAAAAAATCCCATAGGAAATCATTGTTCCGGGTTACGAATGTTTTTTCGGGATACAAAGAAAATTTTTGGTGCTTTTTTCGGCTTTTTCGCACGAAACGCGGCTTTTCCCCATTAGCGCCTATGGCAATTCGGCTTACGAAGGCTTTTCGGGTTACGAAAGCGGCCACGGAACGAATTAATTTCGTAACCCGAGGCACCACTGTACATTGGCATAATATTATGAAACAATGGTAAACTTGGCATAGCTTAGGGCCTCAAGTACATGTTTGTCTACTGTTAGCTTTAGTTCCCACCTCAAAAGCTGTGCTGTTCGAGAACACTTTAGAAAATGAATGTGATGGTCCCCAGTTTAGGAAGCAGTATTGAAATTTGATATTATCAGGGACAAGTAGGCAAATCAAAACTCTGCCTTTCCTAGTGACTGGTCCATAGGGCTGCCAGGACAGGGGACCTGGAGATGAGTGACACGTTCTGTGTTACAGATGGCACAAGGATGATGTTAAAAGGGAAAGCCTCTGGTCACGTCATTAAACATGACAAGTGTAGCAGCAACCACAGTTACAAAGAGTAAACCATTCCAAATGTTTAAAATCCCATCTAAGCAATGCCGAAATAATTAGGAAAATACAGACTTTGCAAGGCAGCACTCTTGCCTTAGATTCCTCTCCATTCCCCTGAGAACTGAAGAAGTGGGTTTATGTGGCTGAGCCAGGATTCAAACCCTGGTCTCCAGAGTCATAATCCAACACTCAAACCACTACACCAGGCTGAATCTGCCAAATTTTAATATTGCACCCGACTAATCAAAACAGTTTGCTTATGTTAAAGCACTGTGAGCCCTGACACACGAACACTGAAAAGCTGAGTTTGCAGAAATTGGGTTTTGCCATGGAACCTGTTCTTCTGCTCTGAAGAAATTAGCTATCCAGCTTGCTTGCCTATACTTTCTGCGTTGCCTACATTCACAAGACACAGTCTTCATGGCACAGGCAGGCTCCTGAAATGTAGCCGATACCTCCTGTCAGTTCTGCCCCTGGTAAAGAGGACAACATTTGAGTCAGCTAGTAAGATAAAATACTGTCTGGTTGGCTTGCAGCTATAACAGCTAAAATATTGCAGCAGAAAATGCAGCAGGCACCTCTGGTATGTATCATGACCTATCTTTGTCATCTAACAGTTATCTGTTGTGCATCATCACCAGAAACTGTTCTTTGCACTTGCTAAATTTCTAGATCAACTTTAACAATGATGAACAATCACAGATTAAGGAATTCATCTCTCTTTTTGTCCCTCCGGCACAGCTCTGCCTAATTCCTGCTGGTTAAAAACCTATTTCTGCTAAGAGGGTTTAACTGTGTATTAACTGGGTACAAGATTGTGGCCTCTCTTAAAACAATTTAGTCATGGAAAAGGTTTCTGAAAGCTCCACTGACATTGCTTCCATTCCTCCAGCCCTCGTCTCTGCCTTTCCTGACAGAATGAGCTTGAAACAGCTCAGTAAGCACCTTACTGATCGGCTCCCTTTTCAGTGTCCAAGACCTTGTTGCCTCTGGCAGCTGCTCCATGCTAGTTGTGTATTGGCAACAGGCTTAGAAATAGCCCTTGTTATCTTGAACTTTAGCAACTCAAAGCCCTTTCACTCACTCATACACACACAAACACACACACACACACACACACACACACACAGGTATGGGCATCACAAACAGATCCCTCCATGGTGCCATGGTAACAAGTGGAAACTGAGAAATTGAAAGAAAAAGGGGTGTTTTTGGTTTGAAAATAAAAGGGGGAAAGTCCTTCAGAACAGATACTGTGATGGGAATGAAAATAAAGCCTTTAAAAACCAGTCTTCAAGGGAAATTATTTCCCCCTTGAAGAGTCCCAACAGATTTCATCACTTTTTTCAGGATCCTTTTTGCATCCTATAGAAAAAAATAAATAAATCCCTAACTGAATGATTTTTAATACAACAACAACTAGGTAGTTTGCCTAACTGGAAACACATTGCAACACATATCTGAGCCTCATTCAGATATGAATTTGGGCAGAGTGTGCTTTCTCTTCCTCACTGTTGAAATATTTCATGCATACTGTTATGCTCTCCACAAGGAGTTGGAAATCAAAGCCCTCCATGTCCAGATTTTACTAATGAGGTAAATGCACCAGTGTTTTACTATGAATTCCATTCCACTTATTTTTTTTTGTCTCAAACCTTTACACAGATCCAAAAGTCCAGCCTTCTTATCCCTTCCGTCCTTTACAAGGAGTCAAAATGAGATCTAACAAGTTCTCCCCATTCAGGACTGCCAGGAGAAGGATAAGGTAGGACAGGATCAGGTTGTCCCCCATTCCTCATGTTTCTCTGTGGTGCAGCCTGTGGATGAAAATCAGTCTGTGCAGAATCAACCCCTAGAGAACCATTCACTACAGTTGGAGTTGCCCATCAAGGATAGCTGCATTGTAGAGTTATTACAGCTTTGACAGGAGGATCCCTTCTAGTACAGAAGAAAACCTCCCTATGTCAACTTGTCTGCAGCTGCACAGTATCCTGTTTACCACATGCCATGCAGTTGAGGACAAATCTACATAGAGATCACCAAACACAGCGTTCAAACACAAATCAAGGAACCCGAGAGACACTGCATACTGAATCAGCCAGAAAAATCAGCAGTAACAGAACATGTTATAAACCATCCTGGGCATAAAATGCTATTTGAAAACACTGAAATTCAAGACCATGCCAACAACTATCAGGTCAGAATGCACAAGGAAGCCACTGAAATCCACAAACATCTAGACAACTTCAACAAGAAAGAAGAAAACCTTCAAGTAAGAAAAGTTTGGCTACCAGTCCTGAAAAACACCAAAATCAAGATCCAGCAAATGCAAATGAAAGCCACCCAGGGTCAGGGGGTTTCTCAACAAACAATAGATTATTAATTAAATGGACACCCTTATTAACATGTAAATCACTTCCTCTCAACCAACAGTATATATACCCCACTCTCTTCCATGCCAGCATTCTCTGAAGATGCCCGCCACAGCTGTTGGGGAAACGTCAGGAATAAACTCTTCTAGATCACAGCCTCGTAGCCCAAAAAACCCACAAACAAACTAGAGATGCCAGCCATTAAAGCCTTCAGCTTCACATTTTCCTTATTCCTTTGCCTGTATCTCCTTGTAGCCTTCATGCAAAGCTGGGAGATGCCCATCACCCCTGGAACACTCCGACTGCTCCTTCCCAGCTACTGTCTCAGTATTTTTATTACATACCACCACCACCTCTTAAGCCTTCAGTATCTCCTTGCAGCCCTGTGACCCATTAGTTGCACACTCCTCTCATCATTGTCCAGCACAGCAGCCAGCAGCTTCTCCAGTTTGGCAGAAGCCACAAAAGAGGAGGCAGGTAGGTAGGTTGGCAATCCGTGATACGCCTTCACATTGTGGTCAATGGCATGCATTGATTTCCTCCTTCTTCTCTTATAGAGGGTCTTGTGTACCAGTGTTGGGAAACTTTTGGCTCTCAAATGTTTTGGATACCCCACCTACTGTGGTCAGTAATTAGGGATCATGCACACATTTTGGAAGTTACATACTACAAGCCACAAAGTTATCTATAATTAGTTACTTGGGATATCATTATGTTATATTTCACAAATAATATGAGTTGAAACAATGTAATTTTGTTGATAAATCAAATAAAATTTTAATTACTTTTTAAAGAGAGGGTTTTCCCCCCAACCTCAGCTCAATTTAAAATTGTATGTCATTCTCTTATGTTTGTGTGTATATCTTTGTTTTCAAGTTGTTTGCTGACGCATGCCAACCCCATGAATTTCACAGGATAGTCTTAGGCAAGGAATATTCAGAGGTGGTTTGCCATTGCCTTCCTCTTAAATATAGCTGATAGCAACTCCCCCATCCAAGTACTAACCAGGGCTAACTCTGCTCAGTTTTCAGGATGAGATAGGACCTTATATCTTCAAGCTAGATTCTGTAACCAATCCTTTATCAGTCTTAAATGCCTCCTCCAAATAGTAACACGAAGGAAGCAGAGAGATAATAAACAATGCATGTAGTTGCTAAAAAGACACTGCAAAATGTTAATTAAAATTTGTAACTTTGTAACTAGTTCTACAATGAACAATTTTGGAGACTTTTTTTAGCCTTCATATTTCACATTCCTGTAAGTCACCAAGCCAAAATGTAGCTCCAGAACATAACACTTTGCACACAGAACTGCTGTCATCTCAACATAAGGTGCATCAACACTGTAGAAATAATGCAGTTTGACACAACTTTAGCTGCCATGGCTCCATTTTCTAGAATCCTGGGGTTTGTAATCTTGTGAGGCCCCAGCAGTCTTTGGCAGAGAAGGCTAAAGAGCTTGTAAAACTACAAATCTCAGGATGTTACAGAATGGAGCTATAACATTTAATGTGGTATCAAATTGCATTATTTCTACAGTGTAGGTGAACCCTCAGAGGCTGTAAACCTGCAAAAGGAAAAAGACCACAAGTATTGTGGCTTTGGAAGAAGTTAGACATTGGAGGCTGTTCAGAGCCAAGGAGTTTTGCGTGCCTTCCTTTACCACCACCATGGAAAAAGTGCCATCATTGCCATACTGCACCAAGAGAATTCCATCTAAGTTCTCTGACACATGAGTTCTTGAACTGTCCTCCCCTGCATCTGTATTCCTCAATCTACACACAAAAAAGGATGAAGTGAGGAGAGATGGGAGCAAGAAAAGGTAACTGTTTAATAATCCAAGTACAAGAAATGTTTTCCCTTGAGGTCTTGTTGGTGCTTATGCAAATTCTCTGTACTCTGTAAAGTTGGGTTGGGGAACATAAATTGTTTCAACCCAGCGGGACACAGACAAAATGAATAATATTAATCAGGCCTGGAAAAAGAGTAGAGCCAAATTAGGCCTCTGATTGCTGAACCTGAATTGCTCTCGTTGCAATTTGGGAGAGGGTCAAAAAAATCTATCTGGTGGGGAAAAACTGACGTCATGGTAGGCCTTCCTTCCCCTACAGATTCCCCGATCGAGTGCAAAGGAGCTGGGCAACAGACAACATGAGGAATGCAAGGCTTTATCAAATATGTGTTTTATTGCTTACATGCAAGACCTATGTTATTCAACTATCTGTAATCGGTTGACTGGCCGAAGCCAAAGAGTGCTCAACAATGGCTCCTTTTCATCCTGGAGAGAAGTAACCAGTGGGGTCCCACAGGGCTCTGTCCTGGGCCCAGTGCTATTCAACATCTTTATCAATGACCTGGATGACAGAATTGGGAGCATACTTATCAAATTTGCAGATGACACCAAATTAGGGGGAATAGCTAATACCCCAGAGGACAGGATCAAGATTCAAAATGACCTGAATAGACTAGAAAGCTGGGCCAAAGCTAACAAAATGAAATTCAACACGGAGAAATGTAAGGTATTGCACTTAGGGCAGAAAAATAAAATGCACAGATATAGGATGGGTGACACCTGGCTGAATGAAACTATGTGTGAAAGGGATCTAGGAGTCCAAGTAGACCACAAGTTGAACATGAGTGAACAGTGTGATGCGGCAGCTAAAAAGGCCAATGCTATTTTAGGCTGCATCAATACACGTATAGTGTCTAGATCAAGAGAAGTAATAGTGCCACTGTATTCTGCTTTGGTCAGGCCCCACCTAGAATATTGTGTCCAGTTCTGGACGCCACAATTCAGAAAGGACATTGAGAAACTGGAGCGTGTCCAAAGGAGGGCGACAAAAATGGTGAAGGGTCTGGAAACCATGCCGTATGAGGAGCGACTTAGGGAGCTGGGGATGTTTAGCCTGGAGAAAAGAAGGTTAAGAGGTGATATGATAGCCCTGTTTAAATATTTGAAAGGATGTCATATTGAAGAGGGAGCAAGCTTGTTTTCTGCTGCTGCAGAGAACAGGACCCGGAACAATGGATGCAAGCTACAGGAAAAGAGATTCCACCTGAACATTAGGAGGAACTTCCTGACAGTAAGGGCTGTTCGACAGTGGAATGCACTCCCTCGGAGGGTGATAGAGTCTCCTTCCTTGGAGGTCTTTAAACAGAGGCTGGATGGCCATCTGTCAGGGATGCTTTGATTTGGATTTCCTGCATGGCAGGGGGTTGGACTGGATGGCCCTAGTGGTCTCTTCCAACTCTATGATTCTATGATTCTATGATTCTATGAATCCAGCTGTGGATAATAGAATGCATTAAACCTTCAAAACTACAGTTGTCCCCCTTAATTCACGGATCTCGGATCCGCGCCCTCGAATATCCAAGGAGGGGCAACCTCTGCTATTTCCAATGGCGCGCAAACCTGGGCCACATGTAGGGGGTGCGCCCCATTCAAGCCTATGAGGCTTGAATATGTGTGAGCCTCTGTTTTCACAGGGGGAGGGGTTTGGAACAGATACCCTGTGAAAATGGAGGGCCAACTGTATTTTTCAACAATCAAATCTTAATAATATGTGATACCAAGTTATTGGGGAAAACAGGAATACCCACAGAAATAAAGGGAAAGGTTTTCTACTTCCTTTGTCACTGAATGGAAAAGAGAAGACATATCACATTGATTCCTGGGTCAAAAGTGCTGCCAGACATATTTGAATCACAATTCCTGACTTGGCAGACATCTTTGTTAGAACAAGACTCTCTGACAAGTCGCTCTTGACTTTGGCTAAGTTACCACAGGTCCCTGTCACCTCACCCAAACTAAGTCTTGAGAAACTGAACTGCCCTATGGGTGCATATAGAAATGGAGTCTCCATACAGGGTGGCAGCAATTTTGTCTTTGCCCTATGTGTGCCCTCTTGGTGGGAAGCTTAGGGAATCTCCAGTGTGGCTTCTTCCTCTCCTTTTCATCTCCTATATTGATAGACACTTAAACAGTCATCCTTGCTGTGTACACACACGAGACACACATTGTCCCATCTGACCCCTGGGAGATATACAGTGTTGATCCTCAGGAACTGGTAACTGTTTCAACACCACATGCACAATACAAAAACGCAATGCAAAAGGAGCTGGGAATGGGAAGGGATGAAAAAGAAAGAGAGATTTCCATGATCACGAGAAGCAAAATTCTGTTTTGTCCAAATGTCTGATGAATTTTGCATGACAATAAAAAGATTCTAGGAAATCAGGGACCTTTTCACATTTTTTCAAAACCTGTACCAATATTGTAATCCACTTGTGAAAGGAGTAGCTGAGGAAGCCTGGTTGGTGCCAGCCGACTCAGGGAATGATGTGAAGGTGGGCCTACTGGGTAGAAAAGATATAAAACCTATGAAAGAAGGCAGATAGGGGAAAGATAGCTTAGGTTAGTGAAAATCTGCAATAGAGATAGGAGATGCAACCAAGGGGAAGACCCGAATAGGGTTTTGGGGGGCTGTGAATGATGAAATAGTTCTGGGATTAACGTGCCATCTAATTGTGCATCAATAAACATATATGTGTCTATTCTGTTTTTTACAGGTGTGTCCAGCTGTTCCTGTTAAATTTTGCTGGAAAGTCTGGTCATGGTTACCACAGTGAACCCAGTGAACAACACAGCCACTGGCCCATTTAGGAATCATCTTTAAGCCCAAGTACACCTTTTCTTGAGGTGACAATAGCCCATAGACTGGAACTACAGGGACAACCTCCAGAGAGGATCCATCGCATCACTATTCACTAATAGTTAAGCAGCGTTAATTTGAAGGGGACAGAGGACATCCCATCTAGGGCTGCATTCACATTTACCCTCCATACAGACAACAACAACAAATTAGTCTAACAATTAATTAGCTTGTCTGTGAGCTTCAGTTTAAATGATATATTTTTGTAAAAGTACATCTTCAACAACCTAGTGGCTGCATTTAGCAATAAAATATAACTTATGTTTCAATATAAATGTTCTGACATTCAAAGAGCAAGTCCTTGAGATTAATCCTGCAGCTCTTTCCACAGTGTTGGTGTCTTCTCTGGTCTCTTTCAATGGCTTCTGTACATTATTATTATTATTATTATTATTATTATTATTATTATTATTATTATTATT
>NC_056527.1:139603284-139671047 GCF_019175285.1 Sceloporus undulatus
TCTTATATTCCATGTTTCTCCCAGTATAACGACTCAATATTTAAAAACATATCAGCTGAGTTCACCCATAAGATAATTAAACATCTTTTCAGTACTACTCAACAATTCCCAAATTTCAAAAAACTTTACAACAAAACTGTCTCCCTGTTTTAGATCTAGTTCTAATTTTTAATAAGAGTAACATCTTGTTCCCATTGCAGTAATCAATATCTTCCACAAGAAAGTATTAATTACATGTACCTCTAATATTTAAAAACAGATCATCTCTATTTCTCTCAGGAACATCCCTTATAATTTATTTTATCTGAACATGTGTGACTTGCCCAAGTTCACCCAGTCAGTTTTGATGGCTGAGTGGGGATTCGGACCCTATTCTCCTAGAGTCCTAGTTTGACACTCCAACCACTACACCATTCTGCCTCTGGTGTAAAAGGGACCCTGGGAAAAACATTTCGAGAATGGCACTCACCCTTTCCTTATTTGCAACAAACAGGAGAAGGAGAAATAAATTTAAAGCACATGTTGAGGCTGCTGCACAATCAAATATGTGAGGATTTGAGGATTTAAAGTAAGTTTCAGTAAGTCTAGTTATATTCTTTTTTGTACATGTTATTTCCAAATCCTAGAAGGAAAGGAATATCCCAGGTTCTTCTTGAATCTATAGACAGGGCTGTGTGCTTCCTTAGTGTACCATAAAGTGGATGTGAGGAGAGAAGATGGATCATGTTTCAAAGGCCTCAGGTTTAAAACCTTATCGCTTTGATAAAAAATAATTTCAGCCAGCAAATGATATGAAATCCCTGTGTGATAAAACGAATGGCATACTTTGCTTTAATTCTGTGAGTGCAATTAAGATGCAGTTTTAATGCCTAAATAATAGTTGTGGTTCCCCCGCCCCCATGGCTCCCTCATTCAGTTATTCCCTAAACCACTATTAGCCCCACTGGCAGTTCTGGAAAGGTGTTAAAGCACAACTGGGGAAAGTTTGTTTCTGTTCAAAGCTGTTCTTAGTATCAGTGTGGGAGGGAATCCACTGAGATAAATATTTGTCTCATTTTATTATTATTTGAATGGCATAGTGTGAGCAACTGTGGCTAATAGCATCATGAAGGGGATTGCATGCCCTCCAACTGCCCCAGTTTGGCAAGGCCAGTCCTGATTAATCCTCTGCCATCTCACTTTTTCTGGTGCTTTCAAATGTCCCAGTTTCCCTCTCCTCCTTCCATGTCTCCCTTTGTCTTCAGCTAACTTCAGTGGTTGCAAACTGATTTCAAATTGCAAAAGTAGTTTGAACTCCATTAACTCAGACCACGGGGGAAAGAAAGTGCAGAAGCTTCCCTTTTCCAATAGACCCAGGCAAAAGCAAAGTGCTGCACCCCCTCTTAGATTAGCCTCATTCATAAAGTTTGCCATGAGAAGCACACTTCAAGTTCCTTGGCCAGATGCATTGGAGTTTTGATCTGTGAAATGTTGAGTGTGTGTGCGTAGATCTCTTGCTGTAGTATTGAAATCTCAAGGCCTAGGATGCTCTTCACATGACAACCTTGTATAAGACATCTTCCCATACTCTTAGGATTGGTCAGCACCACCACACAACTACCTAATTCTTACTTCATATGAATGGGGTCTCTGGCTTTGCTTCCCAAAATGCAAATCTATAATTCTTGAGGCTGCAGTGATGATAACAACCAGGTCTTCAAATCTTTCAAAAGCCCCATTTTTAAAAGCAGTGGGTCCCCTTTCTTCTTTGGAGGTGTGTATAAATTAGAAAATTTCGCATTTAGTGTAGGAATTAAGGGGGAGCCACTTTTCCTCATTTTGGTGCTGAATGAGTCAGTCAGCTACCATTCTGTCCCAATGAATTTGCAAAACATATAAAGTGGAAACAGGCAAAACTGCAGCCACAAAAGGCCTTGGGCGAGGGAATCTCAGGAACACCCACTCCTTGCATTTGTGTCTCCCTGCTTGTGTGTGTATGTGTGTGTCACACTGTATTAGGAATCTAATTCTAGGCAGCTTCTTGACAGGCTCTGAAATTGAAGAGCTTCTGAGCAGTAGGAGATTAAGTCCTTTCAAAAGAAGCTCTGGTTAAGAAGCTCACATATTCTAAACCTTGATGGATGAGTCATGGGAATTGGTCTTGGGGAGTCAGTAAGGAGGAGGAGGGGGACAGGGAGACAGTATTGCTATAGTATGAGACAGGCCGGCTATGGATAGTAAAGATCAGCAACATTCGTCCAAGGAAGCCCTTCTCTCTTCAGCCTCTCCCTGCTCTTTCTCATGGCATCCCTGTGTGTGTGTGTGTGTGTGTGTGTGTGTGTGTGTGTATGCTTCAAGTCAACTTGTACGTCTCATTAATTTTGGAGGGGTTTCTTGGGCAAGGAATACCCAGAGGTGGTGTTGGTGTTGCCAGTTCCTTCCTCTGAAATATAGCCTACAGCATCTTGTATTCACTGATGGTCTCCCTTTCTAGTACTAACCAGGGCTGACTCTGTTTAGCTTCCAAGATTGGATGGGATCTGGCACCTTTTGAGTACTGAGGCTGCAATTCAGTACTAGAAGACTGGTGAAGAGACAGGGCTGAACTATTTGCAGTGTCCTGATACAGATTCTTGCTGCAGAGGTGACAGCAATAGCTTCTTCCACACTGCAAACATATGTATAACATACAGACAGGCATCTGTTGAAGTGAACTGCTATCCTGTTACCTTGTTCTTGAAATATGATACTTATGTTCCATCTTGTGAACCAAACTTTTCTACTCCCCTTCCGCTAAAGGAAGTTTTGTGTGTGTGTGTGTGTTTTCCCTGTTGACAGCTCCTGACAGCTTCTAGAACCTGAACAGAGGATCTTATAAATCTGATAGCATGCTAGTTTGCTGTTTCCTCTCTCTTGAGAGGCAGCAGTTGCACTAGCCCATGCGCTAGCCAGTCCATAAAGAGGCATCACATCATAAAGTGGGAGCCATCTGTACTGCTTTATTTATAAATTGCATCTACGTCTCATCCCTGTAATCTAAATGCTTTGCATTATTCCTTCCCATTTGTCCTTAAAGCTGATCTGATAAGAGTCCCTGGCACAGAACAAGCATCCAGGATTGATGTCCCTCATCTCAAAGCTCCAGAATCTTGCTGTATAATATGCATAATATACATTTTGTATAACCTCTGATGCTGTGGGTATATGTCTTTCTTTAAAATTTGCAGAAGAAGGTACCACCCGCACCCACAGAAAGCAGCTTCCATGTGCAAGAGTTGGTTTCCATGGACATTTGATGGCATGGGCCAGGAGTCTTAATAGAGATACAGAAGTGCTATGACAGCTTTCTTATCCCAGAAGCAGAATTTTGCAGCCAGATGCCACTCAGGCACATCCTATATTGCCCTGGACAGTAAATGTGTGTGGCAGCATCATCCAGCACTTAGAAGCTCTATTTTGGGGTGGAGGAGATGGAAATGTGTGGTCAGATTACTACAGTCTAGTACTTCCCCATATATCCAGAGACTTTGCATGGGACTAATAACTAAGCCAAGTCTATAAACATTAGGAAAGAAAACTTTGGATGCCATTTGTTAAAAACATTGGAATTTATCAGGGTTGTATCTCTTTAAAACAATAACCAGACCCAAGCACAATTGACAACCACTATGAGCTTGTGATCCAGTTCGACTGCCCAGAAAGTTGGCAATAAATGTGTGCATTGTGGGGGGGGGGGGGGGGGAAAAAAAAAAACAAAAATTTTTTTTTTTTTTTTAAATGGCACATAAATGCATTTTAGTTAACAGGAGAAAAATGCAGGCTTTGCAAACAAAAATATTCTTAAAATGTTTCTATTTTGGACAATGCACACAGAATAATCTATAAATGTTCATGCAAAGGGGAAGAAAACCTCCTTTGGATCGCTTGCACATCTGAGTCTGAGTGGCTTTCTTCTCACCTGCAAAACACACACACACACACACACACACACACACACACACACACACAAGCACAAACACTTGGGGGGGAGTTGAACATGTTTCTCAGGATTAATTCTAATTGACAGATCTCTTTTGAATTTCCATTGAAATCAGTTCCATTCCCACCCACCCCCTGCCCCCATGCTTAACACATGGCTTATTCCATACACTAACTCCATTATTTTATTACACATATTGCTATACACACTCCTGCTCCAAATTTCTTGCTGCACACCAACACCTATTAACTCAACCTCTGACACATCAAGGCTGTTGGCAATAAATACTCATGCTTCGTTCCTCCTAGCAGAAGGTGGTAGCTGTTCCTCCTGCGTGTTGCATTTACAGCCACCAATGTTTCAATGATATCAAACGCTCTCAATTATGAGCCGTGCCCCCTAAATAAATTCCATTTGTGTGTTGCACAGTTGACACTAATGGCCTGCAAATAAAGTCAACCCGTCTGTTTCAACATACGGGGCGGAGGCGGGGAAGAAGACTGTCAGTTCGCTGGCTCCAAAGCTTAGGAACTGCTATGCTCAACTGCTATGATGGGGAGAAGTGAGGCACTCAGACTTAAATATGTAATGAAGAAAAACCATCACAAGTGGGTTTTTAAAAAATCCTAAATGGATTTGCACAGAGTCAGGACAGCAAGCAGTGCTATAAGGTCAAGTTGGAGGAGCAATTTCAAAGCTGCAGGGTTGAAGTCAGGTAGCGAAGTGGATGGGAGGTTGCGGTGTCATACAGAACAAGGAGTGGTAGCACAGTTGCCGAAGCGGCAACAGAAAGAACCAGCATCAGGAGTCCTTTGAAGACACTATTCCTACCATAATAGTGTAGCAACAATTTAAAGATGGGGGGGGGACCGTTATTCTCCAGATGTGGAGTGGAAGAGCCGAGAACCAAGTAACACAGTGATACTGTGTATTCTCCAAGTTGGCTATACAACCTGGTTTACATATCCAGGGATAGCCATGCTGGGTGTGTAACAAAGTGCAATAACATTCAAAATCCACAAAGCAAGTGATACCTTTATTGGGCCAAGGAAAATGCACAAGATACATGTCCCCTCCTCCTGGCCATATAGGTAATTCAGGAAAAAAAATCAAGGAAAGCATCTCTTTTTGTTTGCTAATGGAAGTCCCCCCAAAGTATTTTCATGGCCAGAAGAAAAGGGGCTGCCCTGCATGAATGTCCCTCCAACAACACCTGAACTGAGAACAACAACATCTTCAAAATGCAGACTTGTGACTAACATTGTCATATTTTCTCCCTGTTGTGTGATTTCTAAAATCTTTGCCTGATGAAGGAGCCAGTAAAGCTTCAAAAGCTTGCAACATGGGGTGAGAATTTTGTGCCATTTCTGCTTGATGTTCAACACATCTTGAAGTGATGTGTTGGCTTTTTTAAAAGGGGTGAATTATTCTGCATGGAAATGCCTTTGTTTTCTTTTCTGAGAATTGTGGAGTTTGACCAAAAAAACTACAACAGTGTTTCTGGAGAGCCATGTGAATTACACTCTGCTCTTGCAGATTCAGGATCTCAGCTCCTGTTTCCTGTGTTCAAATATTCTGTGTTTAAATGTTTCCTTAGGGAAAAACCAAGAACCTGTTTGTACATTTTTTTTTTACCAGAAAAAAGACTTTAAAAGTTCAAAAATAATCTAATCTAACTGAAATATGGTGCTATGTTAGTTTGATTTAGACTAGCAGAGACCAGTCTCCTTTCCCTGAAGGTAATTTGAATTCACTGTTTCTGTCCAGCTGCTATCTCTCAGCCTAACCTACCTTGCAGGATAATTGTGAGGATAAAAAAAGGGGACAAGAATAAAAGAGATAGAAAGCCAAGTCTCCATGGTACAGACCAAGTGCTTCAGTCACTCATTACACTGGTTATCACCATATTATGCTACCACAGTGTAAGATGCTATAGATTTTTGAGGAATTTGCACTTTATAAATGCACAGAGGCATGATCTTCTTTTCCATAGTAGATCCATTTCAATCGTAGATCTGTAATGTTTGACACAAATGGGGGCGGGGGGGGGAACCAATGTAGTGAGATCCAAGTGGCGCAGTTTGAGCCTTGGACTACAACTCTGGAGACCAGGGTTCAATTCCCTGCTCAACCATGGAAACCCACTGGGTGATCTTGGGTGGCTCCCACACTCTCAGCCCCACAAAACTCTGTGATAGGTTCACTTGGTTTTGCCATAAATTGGAAACGATGTGAAGGCACACAACAACAACAACAACATTAAGGACATAGTGGGGGGTGGTTCCATATTCCTACAAGATGAATAAAGCTCTGAGAAAGCTTTCTAATTTGATCATTAAGCAGAATACCAGTCTTTCTCCCTTCAAGACAAAGGGCCTAGAAAAATCTCAGCTTGCCATTTGGTTAAAATAATAATAATCTAGACCACCTGAGTCCTGTAGACATTCAGCCACCTCCCCAGATGGCCCGTTGTTTGATTGACTTCACTTTTTAATCCACTTATTTTGGATTCATGGCCACACGGCTCTCTGGGGACAGTGGGAAAACATCCCTGGCATCTTGCTTTCAAAAAGTACATTCAGAGAGATCCGCCTAGGGAGCTGCGTCCAAGTTACATGGCCCATTATCTCTTATCACACATGCAGCTGGAGCTAGTCAACACATGCGCAGTGGGAGAACATCAGCATAAAGTGAGCAAACAAAAGGAGTTATTATACAAACCAGTTGGGGTCTGCATTAATATCCATCTCTGGCATCCAGAAGAGCAGAGGGACCCAGGGAGCTGAGATACAGTGGAGAGATCAGGTAGCATATGGCTGAATGCCAGGGACATTCATCCCCCTAGGTCCCTCCTGTTTGATTTCCAGTCCCGTGGCATCTGCCTGGGCATGTCCCATTAGCACTGATAATATTTATCCTGCATGTTCTACACCTGAGCCTCCTCCCTAGTCAGTGCTGATATGTTTCTCTTTTCCTCTTGCTATCCTTCCAAATATTTGCAAACACTAGTTAATGTAATCTCACCTTGACCCCCACTGCAAGGCTTATGCTCACATGAGATGCAAAAAAGGGGAATTGGTAGATGTTATAATGAGAATTGTCACTGTATTGTGTCTAACATGAAAATGTAGAAGCAAGTTTAGAGATCTCTGCTGAATGGGATGGGGATAGGTGCAAGGAAGGAAGAAAAAAACAACAACCTTGGGATGAAAATGCAAAGGAAATGAAGGAAGTCTCTTCAAGAAAGGCATAAAATAAAATAGTGTTGGGAGATCATTGTCTATCCCTGCCTAGGTTCTGCAGAAACCATGAATGAAAAATGTTAACCAAACAGTTCAGAAGTCTAAGACTGGCAAACTCTCCCTGCAAGATAAGGCAAGATCATTGCATGCCCACCATATTTCACAAGTGAAATCCCAAGACTTTTGACAAAGCATTTTCACCAGGAAATGGAGGAGAGGGACTAAATTACTTAGAGGAGTCTATGCATGCCTAGTTATTTAGGCTTCACAGAAGGTTCCCATCTATTGCCCCCGTCCCAGTGCACCGTAAAGGTATAAAAGCCATGCTGGATCAGACCATCTTCTAGACCAATATTCTGTTCACACAATGGCCAAGCAAGCCCACAGTCAGGATGCTTTCTTCCATCTCATGTTCCCCACAACCTGAAATACAGGGTATACTACCTATGACCCCAAAAGTGATGTACAGACATCATCATCAGAAGCTGTGGATGGCTCCAACATCCATGCATTTAACCAATCCCCTTTTAAAACTATCCAAGTTGACAGTCATCACTGTCGCTCATGGCAATGAATGCCATAGTTCAGTTATTTGCTATGTGAAGTTCATCCTTTTTTCTAAATTTCCCCCCGAATCGTCCATTCAGCATCAGTGGAAGATGTTTTTGATGTGTTGTTTATCATCTTCCTAGATGAAAGATAATCATAGGGCACAGTAAATAAATAAATAAATAAATGGCAGTGCAAACTGAGCTGCTGACACTGAATGCAGAGTTCCTGCGGCTTCTTGTTCATATTGCTGGATGGTAACCACCAAGTAAACCTGCTATTGTCTACTAATGTGAGAAAGCCCATGCTACTTAAATGGACCTCACTGCCAAAATTCAATAGGAACAGCTATTTTCAGCAAGGAGAAGACCGTGTTGTACCTGCTTGTCATCTACCTGTAAAACTAGAGGCGTCTAGAGGTATCACAGTGGATTGGTTAAATCCAATGAGATTCAATGCCTGACTAATAATAATAATAATAATAATAATAATTTATTTGTGTTTCCCTGCCTCTCCCAAGGATCGAAGCAGGGTTACAGACTACTAAAATCAATACATACAATGCAATACAATACACTATAAAAACACAAAATGGTACATCTATACAAACATCAGTAAAATACAACAATCCAACAGCATCCAACATCCAGGGGTAAGACAGAATATCATTGTCGGCAGGCATATTGGTCATGTAGACATCACTCCTCAGGGGGGGAACGCTTGGCAAAAGAGTACAGTTTTCAATCCCTTTTTAAATTTTTCCAAAGAGGTCATGAGGCGCAGCTCCTCCAGAAGGCTGTTCCAGATCCGCGGGGCCGTTACTGTAAAGGCCCTTTGGGAAGAGGAGACGTATTTGGACGATGGAGTTTCCAATAAGTTCTTCCCGGATGTTCTGAGTGTGCGGGGTGGATTATATAGGGAGATGCGGTCCCTCAAGTAACTCGGGCTCAAGCCATGTAGGGCTTTATAGGTGATAACCAACACCCTGTATTGTGCCCGGAAGCGAATAGGCAGCCAGTGCAGAGCTTTCAGCTTAGGTGTTATATGGTCAAACCTAGATGCACCGGTGACCAGTCTGGCTGCCTTATTTTGTACTAACTGAAGTTTCTGGACTTGGTACAAGGGTAGCCCCATGTAGAGCGCATTACAGAAATCTAAGCGAGAAGTTACCAAAGCGTGTACCACTGTTTCAAGGTCCCTTTGGCCCAGGTAGGGTCGCAGTTGGGGTATCAGCCAAAGCTGGTACCAAGCACTCCTGGCTGTCGCATCTACTTGAGATGTCAACTGCAGGGACGAATCCAGAAGTACTCCTAAACTGCAAACTTCGTCCTTTAGGGGAAGTGTGACCTCGTCCAGGATGGGTGGACAAATTTCTTTCCCTGGGCCTGGGGAACCTATCACAAGTACTTCCGTTTTCTCTGGATTCAATCTGAGTTTGTTTTCCCTCATTCAGCCCATTACCGACTCCAGGCAAGCATTCAGAGGAGAGACACCATCCTTAGTCACTACATCAGTTGGAGACACAGAGAAACATATTTGTGTGTCATCAGCGTACTGATAACACTGCGCCCCATGTCTCCGGATGATCTCTGCCAGCGGTTTCATGTAAATGTTAAACAAAGTGGGGGACAAAATAGCTCCCTGAGGGACACCAGATGTAAGTTCCCTCTTAGAGGAGCAAATGTCCCCCAACTGCACCATGTGGAATCTGCCCGAGAGATAGGATCGGAACCACTGGAGCGCAGTGCCCCCAATACCCAATTCCCTCAGGCGTTCCAGAAGGATACCGTGGTCAATGGTATCGAAAGCCGCTGAGATGTCCAAAACCAGCAACAGGGTCACACTTCCCTGGTCAATGCTGAGACGGAGATCATCAACTAAGGCAATCATGGCAGACTCCGTATCCCGCTGTAAAGCCGGTTTGAAATGGGTCCAGATAATCGGTTTCGTCCAAGACTGCTTGGAGTTGGAAGGCGACCACTCTCTTGATCACCTTACCTAAGAATGGCAACAAGGAGACCAGTCTATAATTATTTCTCACCAGGGGGTCCAGGGAGGGATTCTTAAGTAAAGGTTTGATAATTGCTAATAGGTTTTATTTATATACCGCCCAATCACTGGGAATCCAAGCGGTTTACAACAGAGGGGATAATAGACAGTTCCCTGCCCTGTTAAACTCTCAAAGTCTTTTGCCAGGATGGAAAAATATATCTTTCACTTTCATTTACATTCATGCAAAAGGAAGGGGGAATGGAGGAGGTTTTTTTTGGTGAAATTTATGAAGACATTTGCAAATTCTGGAAACCTTTTACCGCAAAATCAAATAAAATCCTCTCCCATCCCTAATGCTTTTTAATCAAAAGTGGAATGTTCCTGCTAGTTACATGGAGGATAAAGTTCAATATACCCTTTGTGGGTATATTGATAAACATACGTCAAAGTCCAGCTAATAAAACTGGGTTGATGTTGAAATCAGCAAGAAATAGCAGTTTGGTCAAAAATTAATGAAACTGACACAACATAATGAAATGAAAGAACAAATAACCAAAGCCGATTGCGTCAGTTCATGAGTAAAAATAAAACCCATAGTTATGGTACTATTTTGCTGGAACAAATCAAAATGCAACAGAAGTGTGTAAGCTTTCAAGTTTCCTCAAACTCTTCATCGCCCTTGATGTTAGCAAAATAAAATAAAATAAAATAGGGATAGAGAAAAAACACATGGATCCAAAAATTAGGCACATCATTGGGACCAGGGCATTGAAACGGTACTAGAAGTCTTCTGGATTTTCCCCTGAATCTTACAGCTGCCACTGATCAGGTCAAAACATCTGCAGTTTACCTCTCATATTGTATTAAGTTTTTGTGGCTGTGAAATCAGTGTTAAAAACCCATCTTATGATACCACTTTAAATTTGGGACAGCCAGCCCCCCTTTCTCTTCAGCATCTTGGAGGACTTTCATCTTAATTCTCGGTTTTTTTCCATCCCATATAAATTTTATAAGGTCTTTTTCCCATTTCACAAAAGGCTGATTGTTTAAGATAATTGGAATTGTTTGAAAAAAAAAATCAGTTTTGGGAGAATCATCATTTTAATTGTTTCTATCCTACCCATCCATGAGATTTTAAATTTAGCCCACTTCTCTAGATCCTTTTTTATCTTTGACCAACATTTTTCATAATTGTTTTTGAATAAGTCTCTATTCTTTGTTGTAATAATAACACCTAAATACGTCACCTGTTTTGCAATAATGAATTTGGTTTTTTCTTCAAATACTTTCACTTCCTCTTTATTCATATTTATTGTTAATACTTAATTTTTTCTTTGTTAATCTTATATCCTGCCACTTTGCTGAATCTTTTCAACTCCTTTAAAATAAATTCACTACTCTCTAAGGGATTAGATGTTGACACCACCAGGTCGTCTGCAAACGCCCTCAATTTATACTCCTCCCCTTTCATTTTGAATCCTATAATCTGTGGGTTTACCCTAATATTAGAAAGTAAAGGTTCTAATGCCATGATAAAAAGGAGAGGGGACAGGGGACATCCCTGTCTTACTCCTTTACAGATTTTACATGGTTTTGTTAATTCTTCATTGACCACAATACATGTTTCTTGATCACTATATAATGTTTCAATTCCTTTTAAAAAGCTTTCCCCTACATTTATATTTCTCAAAACCCCAAATAAAAATTTCCAATTAATATTGTCGAATGCTTTTTCAGCGTCAATAAAAAGTAGAGCCAATTTTTGGTCAATTTTATTTTCATGTATTTCTACCAAATTAATTAAATTCCTAATATTATCCTTTATTGTTCTATTATCCTTTGATCTGAGTGTATCCAATCATTCAAAACTATTTTTAATCTGTTCGCCAAAATTGACATAATTTGTAATCCAAATTTAAAAGTGCTATAGGTCTATAATTTTTAAGCTCTTTAGAATCTTTCCCTTCCTTTGGTAATAAAATTGTGGTAGATTGCTTCCATTTTTGTGGCATTCTTCCTTCCAGAACCTCATTCATTACTTGCAACAGCGGCGCCCTTATTTGAATTTCACACACCTTATAAAATTCATTAGGGAAACCATCCGGACCTGGTGTCTTCCCCCTCTTACTATCATTTATGGCTTGGGTAAATTCTTGCATTGTAATTTGTCTATTTAGTAAATCCCTTTGTTCCTCTGATAACTTTATTAAATTAGATTTTTCCAAGTACCTATCAATTTTTATTTCACATATACTCGTTTCCTTAAATAATTCCGTATAGTAATCTAGGAAAAGATTTTTAATTTTCTTCTGGTTAGTAATTTCATCTTCACCTTCCCTAATTCCCGCAATTGTATGTTTCTCCTTTTTCTTCTTTAACAAATATGCTAACATTCTTCCAGTTTTGTTTGCTGATTCAAAAATTTTTTGTCTGGAATTTTTTTTTTTCCATTTGTTACACCATAAAAATAGAGACTTGTTTTTGCAGAAACTTCAAATCCTGTAAAATCCTGACACTATTGGGATTCTCTTTCAATTCTTTTTCTTTCTTTTCTAATTCCTCATTCAACTTTGTCAATTTTTCATTTCTTTTTTTCCTCCCCCCCCCTCTATTTTGTATTAACCACCCTCTTATGACTGCCTTAAAGGCATCCCATATCATTTGTGTTGAGGGTTCTTCTTTTAGATTTTCTTTAAAGTAGTTTTCTACGGTTTTTTTCAAGTCCTCTCTCAACACTTCATCCTTCAAAATTGTTGAATTTAGTTTCCAATTAAATTGCTTCCTTCCTATTTTAAGATCTGCTTGCACTGGATTGTGATCCGACCATATTTTAGGTAAAACCGATACTTTTTGTATGTTCTTACTAAGATGGAGAGAAACCAAAATCATGTCTAATCTCGACCAAGATTTGTGAGGATTCGAAAAAAATGTATAGTCTTTACTCTTCCCATTTTTTAGTCTCCAAGAATCTCCCACTGCCAATACATCCATTAAATCGAAAAATTCTTTAGGCAATTTTCCTTGACTTTTCCTCCCCCTCTTCTCTGTAAACCTGTCAATTTTCGGATCAACCACCCCATTCCAGTCTCCCAACAGGATTGTAGAGTCATGCTCATAATCTATCAATTTATCTTTTAATTTCTTGTAAAATTTATTTTTATTTTCCAAGGGGCCGTATACTCCCACTACTAACGTTTTTTGATTTTTCCATATCACTTCCACAATTATAAAATTCCCATCCTTATCTGTTGTATATAATTCTTTAGCTTCAAATTTAGATTTAATATAAATTACTACCCCTTTCTTCTTAAATTTAGATGCCGAAATAAATTCTTGGCCCAATTTTGTACATCTTAAATATTTTTTATCTTTTTCTTTAATTCTTGTTTCCTGTAAACAAATTATATCCAGATTGGCTTTTTGTAGATAATAGATTTTTTTTTCTCTATTGAGGTGTGTTCATACCTTGTACATTCTACGTTACAAATTTAATTGTCTCCGCCATTTCCCAGTGTACCTACTGAACAAATCCCAGAAACTGATTTAATCAAAGAAAAAGAAAAATTTTATTATTAAGATATTCACTTCACTGCTTTTACTTCTATCAAGGATCAGGGATTACAGGTTAGTAAAATTTATATTTCTCCTTCTTCTTCCTCCTTCTGCTCCTCTCTCCTCAGTCTGTCTTCTTCTACAATTAGGTCTTGGAGATTCAAGTCAAACTGTGGATTATCCAACACAACTCAGACTTCACCTTCTTCTACCTCTTCCTCCTCCTCTGACTTTTCTTCTTCAGTTGTTACCTTCGCATCCTTCTTCACCCCTTTTCTTTGTTCTGAAGCTTTACTTACAAAAGCCTTTGCTTGTTCTGGGGAGCCAATCTTAACTCTCTTCTTAAGCCACCAAAACGTTAGGCCCTCCGGCACCTCCCATCTGTACGGAATTCCTTCTGATTTCAAAAAGCCAGTCAATCCTGAGTAGTCCTTCCTCTTCCTCAAAATTCTCCCCAGGATGTCTTTCAAAACTTTGAGTTCCTGTTCCTTGTATTGGAACGGGGCTTCATTGTGTTTCCTCAAGAAGGAATCTCTAGTCCTCTTCTTTACAAAATAAATCACCACATCCCTGGGTAGGCCCTTCTGTTTCGCCACTTGGGAATTAATTCTGAAGAGGTTATCGATCTCGTCTTCAAAGAAAATTGGATCCTTTTCTAAGAATTTAGCAATTTCTGGAATTAATTTTTCTTCTAAATTTTCTCTCGTCTCCTCCGGAAGGTCCCTTATTTTCATACACTTTTCTCTTAATTTCTGTTCCCAGATTGCTTTTTCGTCTAACTCTGTTTCTCTTTTATTTACCAATTTTCCAAATTCAGATTCCAATTTTTCATTTCTAAATTCTAAAATTTCCACTCTGATTAGTTTTTTTGCAAATCTATAGATAATTTGTCCACTGTTTGTTTTATTTCCTTCATATCTGACCTAATTTCTTGTTTTATCTCTTTTTTAAAATTGCTCATTTCCTTTGCCAAATTCGCAGATAAATTTGCAGATAGCTGCTCAATTTTCTGCTCAATTTTCTCCAAAATTAACTGATTCATATCCAAATTTTGACTTTTTTCTGATGAATTCCTTCTTTGAATCTGATTTTGTAGTTGTGGCTTCTGTGCTTGATGCCTAGTGTTCATTTCAATAACAGAGGAGCCTTTCACTCTTCAGTCTTATTTCTCTAATTTCACTCTTATTTGGTTTTCCTGGAGCCTTACCCCAAAAACAGGAAAAAAAAAAACCTCCACCAAATAAGAAACAGTGTTAATTACCCTCTAATATCTCTCCTTCTGGTCTTTTAGTTAGGGATATTAAATAAAGAATTTAGTTTAAAGTGTTAAATAAACAATATCCCCCTTTAATTTTATGCACCTTATCAAGTCGGATAACACTAAATTAGACCCAAAAAGTATTTTGTACAAACAAATTTCTGAACTTAATTTGAATTTCACAGCAAATCCGCTATATATTTCTCTAATTTCAATATTTTCGCTCCCCCTCTTAATCTAAATTATTTACATTAAGTTCCACCCCACTTCAGCTCTAAGACGCTCTCCTCTGCTTCAATAACTGCATATATCAATTATTACCCCTACACAACCTTTCTTCTTTCCTTAATCCCCTCCTGCAAATCAAAGGCTTGTCTTTATTCCGTTCCTTAATTTTGTTTATGCTTCTTTGCTGTGTTATTGAAGAAGAATCCACTTTAGTTTCCCTTAACTCAGCCCTCCCTCCAATGTCCAGCTTTCCGGCTTCAGTCCTCCACCGCCTCTCAGAATAGCGCTCCTCTCTATCCCGTGTCTTGTCTCTTCCTGTAGTTCCTTAAGTCTCCACGCTTCCGCACTCCCAGTTTCCTGCCTCTCTAAGGGCTTTCTTCTCTATGATCTTCCTTTCCTCCTCGCATCACTTCCGCTTCCTTGTTTTGGACTCTTCACTTCTCCGATACCTCCGCTTTCTCCAGCCTCCCCTCTCCTTCAACTCTCCTCTTCTCCAGCCTTCGCGTTATCAGCGCTACGCCTCCTCCTCACTGCCAAGATTAGTCCAAGGTCAGTCTTTTTCTTTAACCCTTTCCTCCACTCCTTTTATTTAATGTTCTTTTCTGAGAAAGGGAAATCCCAGCCTCTACTATATCAGCGGGGGGGAAAAAGAGACCCAAAATCCTCAGTAGTAAAACCAATGTCCCAATAATTCAACAGGTAGAGAGTGAACGTTTTGAAATTTCCACAGTTCAACTCAAAAGATATGCAAAGTCCGGTTCTTTCCAACACCAGCTTCTATAATTTCAATGATTCCAGGCATCAAGATCTCCTTCTTTTATCTCTGCTCACAATCGATGTAGGGAAGTTGTTACTTGCTGGTCCTCCAGTAAATGACAAACTCTATCAATCCACAAATATATTTCCACAATTTAAAAATTTGGCGGCGCCTCTGTGCGAAATAGCCGCTTTCAACCACCATGCGGGCGTGAAATGCTCTCCAAGTCCCCAGCCGAGCCGTTTCAGTCTCCAACCCCACGTAACGGGGAGAACTTACTTCGATTCCTCGCAGTTTTGGCTGATATAGACTTTCCAACGAGCCTCCTCTGATTCCCACTTCAGTGGTGAGGATTTCCCAGCCTTCGGCTTTCACCCCTAAAGGCTAGGTCTCCCGCTGTGGCAAGACATCCCTCGGAGCCCCGGGGAATCCGTCTTAGCGAGGCGCCATAACCAACCGGAAGTCTCATTTTCAGTCTCAACTTTAAAGCATGAAAGGTACCAAATCCCAAACGTAAGATCAGGACTTTGGCTAGCACTTTACAATTAAGACTAAAACTCAGAACAGATTCAAAACCCCATGACCTGGAAGCCACCCACTGTCACTGCTCTTGTTAGAACATACTTTTTAGGTTCTCCCCACATATTCATAGTAAGAAAAGATCTCCATTTCTGCAGACCAAAAAAAGGTGGTTGGACCCCAGAAGTCTGCCCAATGACACAGGGAGAACATAAATCACATTAAATATTTATCTTACACACATCCCCACACTATTTCCTGGGCTGCTCCACTTGTTCTGCAAGTGTGCTTGTGCTTGTACCGAACTTGTGCTTTTACCGAACTCAAAGAAACGTACTTCTCATTTGACATGCTGACAATGTCATTATTAAATTATGGAAGTCTTGATACCCTCTTCTTTGACTCCACTCCCAAACACACTAGAAATACAGTATGAGTGGCCCTTTAAACCTCTGCTTTTGAATAAAGTGTTGTCAGGTCTTTTCAACACATTCACATTTGTTGTGTTATTTTCCCGACAAACCAAAACAGCCTATTTTTTGATCCAAAGGAATCAGCTTCAAATCCACAACTCTACTGTCTCTTCAGTGTTGTGCTCAGGCTTGTGGAAGCATATATGTGCTGCATGGAATCCACCATGGATTCTAATTTCCTACATCACTGTTAGATTGCCCAAAAGTGTGTTGAAAAACCTTGCAATAATGAATGGGCTGGGAACAACGTGAGACAATTTGGTACCTGCTGGAGAGTTTCATTCAACCCACTTCATTATGTGAATGAATGGCTTGTTAAATGTATTATAGAACAAAAGACAACAGAGATTGGTGACTTAATTTTGGTTTCTCTACAAGATATAGCCTTTCCCTTGGTGTCCTCCTCCTGATGAAGCCCAAGATCATCCCTTGAAGATATCAAAAGGCAATTGTGGAATAAAGATATTCCAATCCTGTTCAAGGCGGTGGATCTATGTATCTTATACAAAATCGAGTGGGCATGCTCACCGGAAGAGATCCATCTTAATTGCCCTCTTAACTGCTCCTTACTACCAAGGAGGTAGTAAGACGGGTTTCTTCCAGTCCTAGCTCCACACACAACATAGGCATAAGAAATGAAAAATGCTAAATGACAAGATGTGGAAAACCTTAGACTATTACTAGAAGAGAGAGGTGGCAACCATAAGCAACCGTGTCTATCTATCTATTTAGTAAGAGGGTTAGCTTCTTGTCTTGTGAAATAGCAAAGAGAATCTTGCTGCACCACTTCAGCATCTGGTGAGAAATCTGAGCAAGCAGCCCAATGCCCTAACTTTTCATGTGACTTTGCAAAACAATAAGAACAATAATTTGAAAAGTCACTTTTAAATGCTAATCTGTTATAGTAATTAGCCACACACTTCCAGCCTCGGTTAGTTCATGATATTGGTTGAGCTCCTTCAGGGGACTACTCTAGTGTAAAATAGTGCAAGCAGTTGCACTTTCTCAGATGTTGAATAAGTGCAGGCCCTAGTGCAGCCAATCACTGTGCAAGCAAACACACACACAATCCCCCACATCTCTATTTACTATGTAGGGTACTGTTCAGTCATTGCACAAGAAGTAAGCTCAAAGACGTGGTGGACACTGAAATTAGGTGCATGACTGTGGACTCCATTTGAAATACTGTGGCATATATTTATGTCATGTTAAAGTATATAGGAGCTTAGCCAACAGCTACATTTTTTTAAAATAACTCTTTACTTTCCTATTTCTCAAAAGTAGCAAAATAGTTGCATTAAGTTACACCCCCCCCATCTAAATCTTAGCTGCTGACCTGTAGTACAAAATGCATCCTCATCCTATCTACTTCATTGTCATCTCAACAACCACAACAGAGCACGGTCCAGCATTCAAAGAATAAGACATTCCTTTTTCACCATTTTGCGAATCCACATCCCAGAAATATAAAAGCAATTCTGTCATAGCCATACTGTGAAACGAGTGAAATTATCTCCTGTCACATTACCACTGTAATGTAACTTGAGCCCAGTACACACGGGCCAAAAGCAGCATGGTACTGCCAATACTAGGGTTCGAGAGCATGCAGCAACCGCATGCTCTCGAACCATAGTATCTATGAATGCTGGCGTCATGGTGGCCTCCCTTCCATACGGGGGCCACCATGATGCCACCGCCACTGTACCAGATGTCACTAGCAGGAAGTGCCGTCATGGCGTTACCCCTTCCTGCTTCCGGCGTCGCAAAAAAGAAGCACTGTCTGTGCTGCAGCATGGGGCATGGGGCACAGACACCGGACAAAGATAGGTGGCACAGAGCAATCCATCTGTACTGCCCCTTAGTTACTGGGAATATGAATTAATATATACAATTTGCCTGCCATATCCACAAATTCTGCATCTGCAGATTCAACCATCCACAGCTTGAAAATATGTAGGGAAAAAAATCCAAAAACAAATCTTGATTTTTGTCATTTTATATAAGGGAGAACATTTTACTATACCATTGTATATAATGGGACTTGAGCATCCACAGATTTTGGTATCCACAAGGGATCCTGTAACCAAACCCCAGAGGACACAAAGGGACCACTGTATGGACTATACTTGTGGCCAGTTCCTTCTAAATTCTGAAAACCACTGGATTACCAAGTGGTTATATGAGCATTGTAACTGAGTTCTCAGTCATCCTGGTAAATGGAAATCTGTATTCAAAGTAAGCAAAATTGAGTAAATTGAAAAAGCAAGGCTGACAAAAATGATCGGATGTTAGTTACAAAATGGCAGGAGGAGATATTAAGGAACTGGGAGTAAAGATCAGACTGAAGAAGTGCAGGATGTAGACTTCTTTTGAAACGCTTCAGATGTTCCTCATGAAGAGATACAGGCCCACTGAACTTCACTTTCTAGCTAAACATTGATTGTGGGTTTAAACAAGGGAGGGATAAATCCAGAATAAAATCCCTCTGAGCTCATTATCCCTGGGACTTTGGGCTGTATTTCTCCAGCTACCTCTTGTTTAAAAATGAGTGCTAACAAACAGCAAAGGAAGGGAATGGCGAGGAAAGCTTCCACCCTGTGACATCATTCCCTCCTTTTCATCCTTCTCTCTTTCTCCCCTTGAGGACATCATTCTTAAAATATATTTCATTTCACAGCTGCATTATGGTACCACAAAATCCTGTGAATCCAATTTAAGAACAGATTACCTCCTCACTTACTTCATTTGAAGCAATTACATGTTAATTTTCATTGAGACCCGCCTAATGCATACCAATCTGAGGCTGCAATCTCATTTGAATACTTGAGGGAACATTCCTTAGGCTTCAGGTTCCCTGAGGCTCCTAGTTTAAAGGGCCACTTCACATTTCCTTTATTTTCTTCACTCGTTTGCTTCTTTTCCTTCTTATTTACGTTCTGATCACCCCTTATGTTTCTCAGCATGGGGTTCTGTTCTTTTTCCCCCAAGAGCATTTCCAACCAGCTGGTACCACTCATGAGTTGGAAACAAGAAGAGGGAGGGAAAAAGATCAGCTTCACAAGCAAAAGTTGAGAAAACCCAATTAATTGAGCACGAAATCCGCACAAACTTTGTGGAGCTAGAAGAGCATCTTTGCAGCCCAGACCTCCTTTTAAACAAGTGACTTGGTGGTTCTGGCTCACAGCTTCCTAGCTACACAGTGGAATAAAGCAGTGACTTCCAGGTTGCTGCTGCACTGCAAACTTAATGCAATTCAACACTGCTTTAACTGCCATGGCTCAATGCTGTGGTACCTTGGGAAATGTACTTTGTTGTCACACCAGAGCTGTCTGACAGAACTCTCTAACAAAAATACAAATCTCAGAAATCCATGGTATTGAGCATTGGCTGTTTAATCAGTATCAAACTGCATTAATTCTGCAATGAAGATGCAGCTCTTGTCTTGTCAGTCAGATCCCCACCAGATCTCAAGATCCAAGCAGATTCATAAAGGTGAGTATGGTGGGATACAGACTGCCCAGAAAGAGCGGTCTCCCGCCACCCTGGTTTGCTGTGCGAGGGAACCGTAGCGGACAAATGGCACGGATCCCTCATGCAGCAAAAAGCGGGTTCTTTCTGTGGTGCGGTTGTGACGCCACAGTGCACCAATGGCGCACTAGCAGTGTCACAATGATGCCGGGATGTGTGGACGCTAGGCATCCATCATGTCAAAATGACGGTGCCCATATGTACAAGGTGCCACAATTTTGATGCCCTTGTCACGTGCAAAGGGTGAGTTGCATCTGGAACCGCCGCCCCTTGCACGTAATGACGGTGCCCCATAGGGCCCGTCGGTACAGCGCCTATGGTCCATCAGATAACCTGGACCTGAGTCATATACGACTTTATAGGTCAAAACCAACACTTTGACTTGTGACCAGAACCAGACTGGCAGTCAGTAGAGCTGATGCAATAAGAGACTCGTGTTCCTCCTTTAGCCACCCCTACTTAGCAACCCTTATTGACCAATGCTCCATCTATTCCATTATAGCAAACTCTGATTGGCAGCAGCTCTCCAGAGTTTCAAGCATGATTTATGCCTAATAAATTGTGAAAAGAGTGAATTTCAAACCTGGTAAGAACTGTTCAACAGTGGGCAGGACAGCTCTGGAATGTGTTGGCCTCTCTTTCAGTGGAGATATTTAAGCAGAGATTGGACAGGGAAAGTTTAGCAGCCTCTCAACTTAGCAACAAGTTTGGACTAAATAAACACTGCCAACTCTGTGATTACAAAATTTCAGTAACCCACATCCTAGGCTGCATATACCTGAATTAATAGCTTAACTTAAACTATTAAATTAGTGGTCTTAATCCTACCACTACCTCCCCAACCATTTTAGATAGCTATGAGTATAACTTCTTTATTATTTAAAATGTAAAAATATGATCCTCCTGTGCATTCATCCATATGCAGAAGTAGACTACTTCTGGATTATTGTTTTGTTTTAGCTGGGGGAAAGTGTGAATTTAGGGAAAATGTATGGTTAGGTGACAGATAGATATGCCAAGGGAAAATGGGGGTGAATAAACACACGAGCTAGAATCCTGTTGGTGACATATGGAAGAGGCATGTGACATTATCACTGCATATGTCTTTGAATTGTGATTGCAGAGGAAGGCATTCAGCACCTCCATCTTCAACAAACTCCATCTTCCTTACTGACCTATCTGATCCCTTTGACCAGTCAGTGGCTGGGGGAAGGGGACATCCTGGAAGATGGCATCATTTATTAATTCACTCGATCTGCATCCCACTTTTCTTGAAATGGGGCTCAAAGCAGCTTACAGTATAAATTAAAATAATATGGGGTACAAAAGTTTGAAAAGGGTTAAACCACATGTCTGATTCAAAAAAGTTAGTTGCAGGATATATGCAGGATCTCTCAGATCCCTAGGGTGTCCAAAGGGATGCTTTTTTCTTGCCTTGGCTGGATGCTGAAACACAGACAATCATTTTCTGCCCACTCCCGGTCTTTGCCCTATACTTTTAGGAAGCAAGTGCCCAGAGAGACCATTATCATGGGTGAAGCAGCTACAAGTAAATCAGGCTAGTCCTGGTCATGCAAAGGTAATCCAGAAAGTTCATGGAAATCAAAAGAAAGCACAAGAGCACAGTGTTAGCTGCTTCAGAGTTCACCAGAAAAAGGAGGAGTCCAGATAACCAAAGTTGAAAGCATAAAACAAGGTGAACTTACATGTAGATAGACCTGAGATCAAGGATCCCAAGAAATGTATGAATACAGAGAAGATTGCCCACCAATGATGTGAGCAGTGGGGCATCAGGTGCTCAGTTGCTCAGCATTTCCTACTTAAAAGATGTTGGTCCCTACAACACTGATCCCTTTCTCTTCATCAAATTTCAAAGAACAAAGATATCTTTTCAGCATCCATCAAGTCCTATTGAGAGATCCCTCCAGTTGCTTCAGCCACCAGCTTCCCATATTCAAAGAGCAACTATTATCTGGAGCCAAAAGTTCCTTGCAATCCAGCTCTTCTGGGTCAGATTTCTCAATTTGCAGAGAGTGAGTTATGGAAGTCCTCACTGGCCCCTAAATGTTGATGGGGCAAGGGGAAGCACTGGCAGCAGGTCAATAAGTTAGGAGTGAGGAAAGGGGAAAGAAGTAGTTATACCACATTAGGATCTCAGTGATAGTAATAATTGGTGATGGAGAAAGGGCATTGAAAGTGGAATTTATAAGAGTTGGAGCATGCAGGAACCCTTGAAGAAGGATGTATGTGGATCTGGAATGAAGAAGACAGGAGAAACCCCATGTTTGAAAAGTACCAGTTTTAGCAGCACAGGTTTGATCAGGAATAGATAGATAGCTTTATTACTGAATTAAAGCAGATTCATAAAGGAACTAACAGTGCATAGAAGATATGAACTGTTGATTCAATTGATAGAAGCTATAAATGAGGAGCAAAACACTCATGTTCAGCTTGTGTGTTTTGATGGGTATTTGCCCTGAAGTCTGGCTCTGAGTAGACCACTGGTTTTTTACAATCTAGAAAAAGGATAAAAAATACCATGTTTATATCTCTCCTTAAGGGGAAATAGTTGCTTTTGACTTCTTTTTAAAAAGAAAATAACTTCATAGTTAAAAGCAACAGCTTTTTAATTTTTTTTTTTTTTTAGCCATCTTGAGAACATACTGTGTTTTCAAAGAGGTATGTGATACTTTGGTAGACTCATCTTCGACTAAATCAACACAAACTATGTGTAGACTTTGAAAATGTATCCTTTATAATAATGACTTTGAAGATGAGTCTATAAGATGATATAGAGGTGGTACATTTTCTTTTCCTTTCCTCCTTTATCGAAACAGGTTTCATACTTGGAACTCTGATGTTCTTGTTCATAAAAAAAGGAGAGATGGCTCAGTTACTACATCACAGCATCTGAAGGGAAGGGAGGGGGTCTCATCAAAAGCTTGGCCTGATTTAATATTTTATCTGAGGATTTAGAGAGTAAAATTTGTCAGTGATCAAATAAATTCACAGATACCAAAGAAGCCCCAATGATCAGAAACATGTTAAGGGATGACATAAAAGAGGTGAGAGAAACCTTGCACAATTGTGTTGCCAAGAAAGATGCCATGATGTAGTAAGAAAATGGTATCAGGATGAGTTAAAAACACAAATCCTACTACTTGCAAGGCTATGTCATAGATAAAATATCTCTCCTTAAAAATCTGGAGTCAATAGAGATTTTATTTACAGAAGCCTAATATGCTTAACATTAAGCTTAAAATGAAGCTACGTTTGATTATGGACAATGAACATGCGCCAAGAAGAATGAGAGGTTTATGGCAGGGTACAGGCTTTGTGCAGCCACCAATGTGGATTATAACCATTTAACAACTTAACTGTGTTCATAACTGCTGCAGCCATTTCTTCACCGGGGGTGTATTCACACAACAGAATTATAGCACTATGGTTCCACTTTAACTGTTATGGTTCCATGGTTCCATCCTCTGGAATTTTGGGATTAGCAGTTTAGCATTCACAGCTTCTCTAGAGTATGAGTTCCAGTATTCCACAAGATGGAACCATGCCACTTAAAATAAACTAACAGCACTATAACCCTGTAGTGTGAACGGCCCCCCTAGGTTGCCAAGCTTCCTGGCAATGAGGCTTTCCATTTTTAGCAGATAACAGAAATGCAGTTTGTCAGCAGGAATATACTCAAAACCTTATCAGTCTGGTGGAACCTATACTCTCCTGGCCTTCAGGATCCCAGGATCACTTCCATGCCACAGTGAGGCAGTAAAATAAACCTTTGTGGAAGTTCCCTCTGGCAGCCAGTAGGGTGAAAGGTTAAGAAAGGAGAAACACAGGACTAAACTTTCTCTTGTTCTGTTCTGAAAATAAAGTGAGGGAGCTGTTAAGAAATCAGAGCTTCCTGTTTCTGGATGGCAAACCAGTTGGATTACCTCTCAAATCCTTTAAATGGGAAAACAGAGCAGGGCATTTGTTTTTTGGGAAAAGCCAGCAATGAGCAATTCTCAAGACTCACTTCAGATTAGCAGCTCACTCCTCTGAAGTGACAGGAAACTTTGATCATTTCATATGTATGTGCCACGCTGGAGTGCAGAGGTCTTCAAACCTCAGTAAATGTTTTATTATGGCAACATCATGTCCAGACCAGACCTTGCTCCTCTGGGATTGGGTTGTGTGATTGGAGAGACTAAACTCAGCCTCGCCTCTCCAACTTGCAGCAATAGTTCAGTCTGCCATTCTATTTCTTTTACATTCTGCAAAGCATAGTGAAATGTGTGTTTATTTGCCTTCTTGATCAGACAAGTGCCACTCATTTCTCTCTCTCTCTCTCTCTCTCTCTCTCTCTGTGTGTGTGTTTGGGGGGGGGGAGAGTCTTTAAACCTCTAATGTCTTCTGTATTGTCCAATGCTGACTCTAGGATGTTGAGGACTGAAACATGATTGAAGTATTCTTGGTTGCTTCTGTAAAACTTAAAGAGGAGGTCATGCAAGCAAAAAAATCCTTCATACTATTTCTGATCTGCTTGGTTGCTCAGTGTGAAACTGGAATGTTTGTTCCATTTAAACAAATGAAACAAAAGGAAAAAAAGGAAGGAGGAAGAAAAGATAACACAGAGCTTTAGAGGGTATAGACAAATATGGCATGGAACACCATTCCCTGAGGACAGATTTGCCAGTTGAATGAATTGTTCACGGGTAGGCACTGCAGGTATCAGGTTTCACCAAACATTGTACTCTAGGCCAGAGAATCAGTGGCAGAATTGCACATCTTAAAAGACCATCTGCAACTCAGATCTGTCTATAGCCTTGAGTAAGACAGACAAATCTGAATTGAAGCCAGCCTTTATGTTTGTAGAAATTGAAATCTGCCATGTCTTCTCTGGCCCAGAAAATATTGACAGGTGTAATCTTGTGAGCAAGCATGGTATAGTGTAGGTAATGTCTGCTCAGTCATAGAAAACCATTGGTTGGTGGGGTTTTTTTTTGCAAGTCACACTCTCTCAGCCCAAGCGAAAGCAATGGAAAATTTCCTCAGAGTAAATCTTGGCAGGAAAACCCTGTGATTGTGTTGGGCCTTGGGCCTGATTCCCACTACCTTTTAAACCATATCGCAAATCGGTTTGAAACGGTTCAAATGACCTGGTTCTCAATTGAACTGCATTTCTGAAGCGATTCGGAGAGGGGGGCCATGTGCTAGATCCATTTAACTCATGGTTGTTGTTTGCTGACCAACTCATTAATAATGAGACCAGACACAGAGAACTGGATTATAAAATGGGCAACTTTATTTAACTCAACTTATTTAAACTTATTTCTTCGAGAACTGCAAAAAACCAGGGGGGAGAACCTTGTGTAGGAACAGCTGGCAGATGGTCTGCTCCAAGACCAATTCCCCAGCTTCCAAAGGGCGAAAACACCTGGGCCCCAAGGGCAATCCATAATTGGGTTGCTCCCCGGCCGGCCCGCATCCGGAAGGCCAACCCAAGACTCCCCCACTTAACTCGCCAGAGTTAAGTGAGAGTTTAAATCTCAAGCCAGCCCCAAGGCAAGTCTCTTTCCCTTCACGTTTACTCACAAGACCTAAACGTGATTTCCAGAGACCTAGCTTCACCCTTTAGGAGGGTGCCGAGGTGTTCACTGAAACATCTATCTCCCCCCGCCTATACGTGAAACCTATTTATGACCACACCCATGCCAATTGTCAAAGTCCTCAACCAACAGTGTGGGGTAGGCGAAAAACCCTTGGAAAGGGGAGAAAATTCCTACCCGGCCCCAAGGCGACCAGAATTAATTTTCACACTGATGTCGAGGCGGGAGGGTGAGCCAGTGTTTGAAGCCAAGTGAGAGGAGTTTGGGCAGGCAAGCCTCAAGCAGGCTAAACCCCACCCCCTCCTCTGCTAACAGACAGCAGAGCATGTTGTTTTCCTTTAAAATGCTGGTCTCTCTAATGAGAGGCCAGCAAAATCTCCTCCCCAGCCCAAATGGTCAGGGAGAAGCATTTTTTTGGTGCTGATTTTTTCAGCATCTTTTGGGATAAATCAATTCCACACAAGTGTAAACCAGATGCAGATCAGAATTAATTTAAATTTGCCCTTCAACTGGCTGTAGCAGGTCCATTTTGAATCGATTCAGTTGTGAATGTGAACCACAAGTGGGTTATTTTACATGGAAAAATTGCAACCAGGGCAAATGTAGTGTGAACCACGCTCCGCTGTTGAATCAATTCATCGATTCAGATTGCAAACCAATTTATTTGTAAGCTGGAATGAGGCTTTGAAGACACATAATAACAAATATTCAGTCTATTCAGTCTACAAATCCCCATTTTAAAGACTTCAAAAAGAGTTCTAGAAAAATTGAAAGGCTGCATACTCTTTTACAGCATTCTGATTTGTTCTAATAAAGGCATTGTCTAACAGCTAAGGTTTCGATTGCCATCTCATGGTCCAGGTTTCTGGGCATCAGTTCACTCCATGCATCTGAGGAATTAGACCAAGTCTACAAAAGCTTATGCTATAACTTCTCTTGCAGTTAGTATCAAAGGTGCTACAACATCCTTTTGCATGCTGATATTCCAGACTAATGTGGCTACATCTCTGAATTTTCATGGTCCAGTTCAAGTATTCTCTGTTGTTGCATTTAACCAGGGATGTTACGTGATACTGTTCAAAGGACTTCACCATTTACAACAGCCCCTTAAGAAGGTCAGTATTATTATTTTCATACTCTAGATGGTGAGGTGAGTTGTTCACCTAAAATCACTGACCAGGTTTATTCCAGAAGAGATATGAGTTTGCTCTGGGGGCTAACAATTCGAACAAGTGAGCAGAAGGAGAAAGGCCAGAATGGTAACACACCAATGGATAGAGCTACTGCAATATTGGAGTAAATACCTGACCTGCTGCTGCAACAAAGCCAACATAGAAGTGGGTTATTTGGTTTGAAAACAAAGAATATCAAATCCTCTTCTCTCCTTCAAAATATTTTCCACAAGGGGCAGATTGGGGACGAGAAGAAAGTTTTTATCTCTCCGATATCAAAATCATGGAGAGAGAGATTAAAAATCTCCCTCTCCCTCTCTTGCTCTCACACACAACTATATAGAGGAAATAAATAAAATGAACATAGTGGCTGTCTTGCCTAGGGAAAGAAAAAGCTTGCTACTGCAGAAGATTACTGAAGCAACTAGCTTAGCAAATTCAAAGGAGGAAAAAAAAAAGGATTTGGCATTTGTCAGAATAAAAACAGCACCTGGAGTTATTCTGCCTACGATAAACCCCGATGGAAAGGCCGAGGGGATTTAGCAGGAGGTGATATCCTTTTACATAGAACTCTTCCATCTGAACCTCACTGCAGAATATTACAGCAGGAATAATATTCAAAAAAGAAAAAAAGAATTGAATAGGCATTAAACTGTGATTTCCATACACAGTGATTCTTAACTCTCTTTTTTGTGTGCGGGGGGAGGAACAGAAGAAGGAATATGTAGGTAAGAAATACAGCTGTTCACCTAGACTTTTTGTAACCTTTGGTAGCTTTCAGGGAATGAGAGCAGTTTCATCTCCTCTTGTACTTCCTGTGAACATACCTAAGCAAAGATCAAAATCAAAATTGCTCTACATCACTGTTTAATAATTCTGGATTCTTCTCTTACCCTTACCCTCAATTATCAAAATACTTTGGATAACTTTGGGATCCCTTCAACAGGCACAGAGATTTTCATGGGGTTTTTGACCTCATTCACTGCTGTGCTGATACCAGACAAGATGGATAGAAAAAGTAGTGTCTAGGATCATGCAACTGACTCATTTGAATTCCAAATAATGAAACAAATTGTGCTAATCCAGATGGATTTGTACAAACTCCAACCTGAATCAGATTGGACCAATATAGTTTCAGAGTGGAACTGCACAGTCCAAACTGCTTTAAGATGACCTAGAGATCTAGACCTTAAAAATAAGCAGTGGGGAAACAACAGGTAGAGTTTCTGCAACAATACAATATAAAGAAAATACAAAATTGGTGTGACACAGACGGTGAAGAATGGAATAAAGCTTTGCTGACTGTCACCTGTGTTGGGACATCTGAGGCTAAAATCTCACCAGTACTCCCCAGTCTTGGTGCTTAGAGAGTGGGATTATATGAAATCATTGGAATTACACAGTCATCTCCTCTGCCCTCTCTTCATTTGTTTGCTAGATTTAGTTTTCTCCTTTTTAATTCCCCTTTGTCTTGTTAAATGGTCTATCATAATGTTCTGCTTGCTTTTCTTTTCAGACTATTAATTTGTGTATGACTCTATGTGTGTTTTAGGTAGCAAAATTTATTCTCTCCCTCTTGCAATTTAATTGTTCATAGATGTTTTTGTTAGATGTAGGGTCTGTGGTATGAGTCACATCAAAAAAGGCACATAATAGTCTAGGACCACTTTGAACTGGGAGCAAATTGCTATCTGCCTTCACTATACCCAGCAAATGAGAAGGAGCAGACTGCAGGGACATACGGGCCGAGATCCTATGTCACAGTAGTGGACTGTAAGTCTCTGTGAGTGGTGGAGGTTATTAGTTCTACTGGGCACAAATCCATCTCCACATGCAGCGATTAACTGAGGAGTTTTCCTAGCTCATACCACCTGCTACTGATCACAGTGGGAAGAAGGAGCAATGGAGAGAAGGTGAAACCTTTGAGTGAAGACGGAATAGCTTTCACCCCCAACACAAGGCTGCTCATTCTTCCCATGTTGATCAAGAGAACCTAGTATGAACCCAGGGCATCCCTAGTGACTGGTGAGATAAAGTTGGGCTGTGTAGCCCCAAAGCTAGTGTTGCTGTTGTTGTACAACACGGTGAGTTACTTGTGGAAGGAGGTACTGGGTACCTATTTTGCAAGATTGAACTTATGCTTATATACAGTGCACCTGTATCATACGTGCACGCCTTTTACACACAGCAGGAGAATAATGGTGTGCGTATTTTCAATGGGGCTTGAGCATATGTGCGATTTGCCTTACGCAGCGGGGTCTGGAATGGATCCCCGAGTAAGGCAAGAATGCACAATATATCATAAATAAGACTGTGGTCTATAGCACCAGCAGCTTGCTTAAATAACTTAAGAAGCAGCCCCAAGTATCTTTCCCCATCCTAAGAAACAAAAGAGAAAATTTGTAGCTTCCTGAGCCTCCTCTGAGACTGCTGATCCAGGCAGCCCCAGATCTGTCCCTGTCTCAGCCTCCTCCATGTCTTCAGAGTCTGAGTCCTCTGACTGTACCTCTAAGCCAGGCCCAGGGAAGTCCATGACAACCATAATATCTGACCATAGCACAATCTTAAAAGACTTAGCTGACTTATGCTCCAGAAGGACAATGGCAGAAGAAAACCAGCATGAATTGTCAAGCTGGGACAGTAAACAGTTGTAGGAACCGTTTTTTAAACAAAAGCACTGGAGTTACCTGTCTGAAATTAGACTGGATTAACCCACTTTCTATGGTTTTCCATATCTCCAGCTTTTATGTGGCTATCATAAAAAAAAATTCAAAAAGTGCTAGCTGTTTTTGGTTTTCAAGTGCAACCCAATGGTGGACTGCCATTCTGGATTCTCAAATCTCCATTCAGATTCAGGGACTGGATCAGATCGGACTGGATCTAGGATCAGGTTTTAGTTCCTAAACTGGGCTTTGAACAGAAGAGGGGGACTTATTATAGTACATTTCACATCATCTGCCATAGTGAGGAGAAGGGAGCGTTTACTAGGAACATAAAAAGCTGTCTTAATACCAGGGTAGGATGTGGTCCATTTTGCTCAGTATTGTCTACTGTGGTTGGCAGTAGTTCTTCAAAGTCCTGGAGAGAAGACTTCCACATCTCTACTTAATTCTTCTAACTGAAGTTGTCACAAATTGAATCTGGAACCTTCTGCAAACGATGTGCTCTTGCCACTGAGTTCTGACCTCTGATATACGGTACAAGTTTAATGGATACTTTTGAGTTCCCATAAATCTGGGATAGACTGGGGTGGAAAAATGTCTCAGTTTCACTTTCACACACACACACATATATATATCTTTTTTAAATGTCAAGTTATTTCCATCAAGTTTTTGTCTGTTCTTATCCAAATTGCACAGCTGTTCCCAATATGGAAAGGATTATGTTATACCTGCCTTCCAAATAGCCTTGGGTGGGTAGGTTGGAGGTGATTAGAAGAATCCAAAACCAGACTACTAAGAGCTAACTTTTCAAAGTCTCTAACTGGGTGGACAAGTCTGTCAATTTAATTTTTGCATACCCAGTTTTCTTTTTTCTTTTTTTTTTTTTAAATACTTAATTGTATGAAGAAATTGCCACCTTTGCAAAAATCTCACTGCAAATGATTCAGACATATGTCCCATCCTTTATAATCAGTAATGTCTGAAGAAGCCTGAGGACAGTATGTTGTGTCTGTCCATGTTTGTGTGTGTTTGTCTATTACACACATCTCAGAAAACATGGGAATAATAAGGAAAGCAACCACCTTGCTTAAGTTAGCATGCAAACTAATGCTAATTACTTTTTAGTGCTTCCCTGTTGTCAATGCCAGGTTGAATGTGAGCAGAGACAGATCAGAGACAATAAGCAGTTCAGTGCCAAGATCACAGACCAACCTGGGTACCTGGCTTCTGTCAGGTACTTTTGTTTACTAATCTGCCATTCCTTTGGTGCAGCCAAGCTGCCCATCCACAGCAAGCTATCAAACTGCTGCCAACAGAGAGCTTAACCCTATTTATCCAGATGGCCCAAGCCTCCCAAATGCTGGGGCTCCTGACGTTTTCCAGAATAATGCCCAGCGGTCTCATTATATCCAAACCTTCTCATTTCAGCCACGGCAGCAAAATTTCCCTTCACTCTTTTCCCCATTGGGCAGAAACAAAAGTAGAACAAAAGAGGGAGAGAAGGGAATTGGTTCTATTGTGATGTTAAAAGGGAAAAAAATCAACACACACACACACACACACATACACAACCTGGAATATGAATGTGTTTATTTATAAATCGAAATTCAAACTAATTATTAGCTGGAGGCTTTCAAGTAAAAATGTAGGTCATGCAATATTATGCGGGATAATGGCAATTGTTTCAAGCTTCAGGAAGCGCATAAGTAATGGGAAACTATTTGTTCTCTGGCTCAGCTTGAGAAAAAAGTTCCTTTATTGTGCTGTTTGACTGTGAAAATGTGTGCATTTCCTAGCCCAACTCACATCCTGCCATCGTATCAATTCTACCTTGAAAGCAGTCTTCTTTAGAGAATCTATAATATTAGGTCTACTATGGCCATCATTACAGCCTGGCATAAAGACTTTTTTGGAACTAGAATTTAACGTATGATTTAGTTATTTTTCTTGGATTACAGCTCCCCAGATCACCCAGTGATCATGTCAGGCGCATGATTCTGAGAATTATATTATGAAAAGTAACTTTTCCGAGCACATACATTGCCCAGGTTCATTCCACAACTTTGTAAACTCCTATTTGACTTCTATATCATAACTCGAGATGCAGAGCTGGAGATGATCGGTATCCCATTAAGGGTTCTGGGGATGTAGACAACCTTCTTGTAGACTGTCCCATGAATAAACCAGTGAGAAGCACTCTTATACAAGTAGAAAGACAGGGAAAGGGAATGGGAAGATGTTCCACAGATGTTTTTTTGCACCCAACTTAATTCTGGGACTTAGCCTTTTTCTAGTATGATCTTCTCATGGTCCTGATGCTTTGCCTGCCATCCCACACTTGTGGCAAATTCTGTGCTCATCACATTTATATATTTATTGAGCCCACAGTTTTGGGGGGAACAACATGGTTGTTCTGTAACACCCCCTTTTTTTCATTAAAACAGAGAAACTATTAAACTGTTGATGGCTGGGCCTTCCTCCCCATTCCTGCTTATGATGTCTCTGTCCTAGCTCCAATTTTTGGGCACCAGTCCCTCTTGGCATCCATTTGAGCTTAGCCTGAGCAATATGATCCTCCCTTAGTACGTATAAAGTATAATAAAAATACAAGGAGTCTAGATCTCAGGATCTTTGCAAATGACACAGATTGTTGCGGTTTCCCTTTGTGCATGTGTACCATCTCTGCAACACAATTAGCTACATTTGAACCAGATAAGATATGCTGAAAGGAATATAAAGGTGGTGACATAATTAATAATAATAATAATAATAATAATAATAATAATAATAATAATAATTTGTTTTATTTATATACCGCTATTCCAAAGATCATAGTGGTGAACCACAAGTAAGCTAATTAGCAAGTAAGCTAATTTGCCCCCAACAGTCTGGGTACTCATTTTAGCGACCTCGGAAGGATGCAAGCCTGAGTCGAGCTTGGGCCCTTTTGCTGGTCTTGAACTCGCAACCTTGTGGTTTCGATTGAATGGCTGCAGTACAGGCATTTAACCACTGCGCCACCAGGGCTCCACATGCACCCATTTGGGAGAAAAATAGGAAGAGTAAAAACATAAAATGTTGGGTCAGACCAAAGTTCTATCCCATTTAGCATCTTGATTCTTCAGTGGTCAGCAAGCTGTCTTTGGGAAAACTACAGCCAAGGTATGAGCTTAACACATATTCCTCATATTTTGCAGAAACTGGAGTATAGAGGAATGCTGGTTCCCATCCTGGAACTGGTTTATAATCATCAGGAACTGTAGTCATTTTAATCCTCTGTGTTTGGGGGCTGTGGAATAACGTTGTCCTTCCTATCAGGATCCAGTGAAAGCCTTATCACCTTCAAGACTGAGTGGGCCATAATACAAGCAAGAATTGGACATCTCTTCTCTTGATTCTGCCCAGGTTTCCAGAGGACATATCTATTTGGAAACACACCCACCCAGTCTTCTCTTTCCAATAAATAGATTGTTTGATCACATGCTAGATGTTGGTCTAAAGTAACTCATTCCCTAAAGATCAGTTTGTCCAGGGCATTCTGAAATCTGGAACTGGAACCAATTGTTGTATCTTTAACGTTCTTTTGGTACCTGTGCTAGAAAAAGGCCAGGAAGAATTACAATAAATGCACATTTTAAAATGTCTCCAATTTTTTAAACCTCACAGCAAAGTTAGGCCTGACTGAGACTGCCCACTGATTGTCAAGTGTCCATGCATATCCGGAGTTATGCCACTGTTATCTACTACTTCACAATGCTACAGAACACTTACAAGAGAAGTGAGAATCACGTGGTTCATTGTTTTAGGGACTGAGGAATACCCTTGTCCTTCCTTATTATGAGGATGGAGGAGTTCCACTAACCAGGTTTCAGCTCTGAGACCTGGATCTACAGGATCTTCAGGATATGCAATTTCCAGTCAACTGATTCTAGAATTGCCATGTGTTCTACTCTACAGGAGGCAGCCCTCCATTTGAAATTTTCAATCCACATCCATTTTAAAGACTAAGAACCATAAGGAGGGGGAACAAAGTCCTTGCATTTTTCCCTCAGCCATTTGCTACCTGGATAGCAAATCGAACAGGCATAGAGACTGAAGGTCCTAGACTTGTCACTAAATTGCTACAGTTATGAGGCTCCTCCCCAACTAACAGATCATGAAAATAAACCATAGAGAAGGGAGCACATACAACTTATCTTCATGTTGAAAACTTGAGAACTCCACAGGTAGAAGGCTACATAGCAGTATCTGACATGGCTCATGGGATACAGCTGTTGGTGACACGTTCCATATGCCTGTACACATGTTCTACATGGCTGTTTCTGCTGGAATGACCACCACTATGGGCCTTAAATGATCTGGAAAATTAGCACAGAATACCTGTGGTTGCTCAGAAATCTTCAGCACTCATCCTTTCAACATGAGTAATAGAGGATGTGAACTTCTGGGTGTGTCTGGAACCTTACTTGTCTCACAAGCTAACTATTCCTGAACCTGGGCTTGGTTGACATGAGAATAAGTGTTGTTTAACATCATAATCTCAGGTTAGTTCAGAGCATTGTTGGGATAAAATGAATAGACATGGATATACATATATTTAGTTCCCCAGATACTATCATAATGACTGTAGGAGAAAGTGAGAGAGATCGATCTTCAACAACATACATCTAAGTTACTATTCAAAATATATGTGTAGAAAAGATTCTTTCATGGGGAAAGGGGGTTGCTTGTAGAGTACTATGGTGATCCATGCCTAAGAATCAAGGAAAATGTGGGAAACAAAGCAATGCCATTTCTGCAAGGGACTTTCATAGATATTTCCTTCGGGGAAGGAGGGGGGGGGCAAGTTAGTCAATAATTTAACTCTGAAAATAGTGAACAAATATCAATTTTCCTCTGTGCAGACATAGCGCCAAATCCAGAGTCTGAATTCAATCATTAAAGTGTGAAGCTGGGGGATTTCAGCCCTGCTTTGAGCACAAATCTCAATAAAGCCTTAACTATGGAGCTGCTATCGGTGCCTTCAAAATAATTATCCAAGTGAGGTTCAAGGTTAGCAGCTCTGCAGCTGCAAGCCTGAGTAGAGCCATCAATATGAAATACCACCATCGTAGCAGAGGGAGATTGGGCTGCTCCAAGAATAATCCACAGCCTGGATTTCTACTTTATTCCAAGATGCCGCAGACCCTACGGACTTGTGGAATACTAGTCGCAGTGAGGAAGTGCCAGAGCAAAACAACCTGCCAAAGCCATTAGCTGGAGGGCTGAATTTGCCACTGGACGGCAGAAGGGGCAGCATCCAGCTTCACATATTTTGGGGAGGTGGGTCACCTAGAGAAACATCTGTTGCCTCTGTGCCACCGGGAACAGGATTTTTTTTTTAAAGATAATGATATGCAATAAACTCTGGCACTCATACTCCAGCCTATTCTTCTGTAAAGCCAATTTGCATTATATGTGCTGCATGCTCCTGGGATCCAACAGGAATGTACAGCTTTTGCTGTCCAAATTGGCAATGGTGTGTTGAGAAGGATTGAGAGAGGCAGTATTTTAGTTTTAATGCACCAATATGCACACATTGCATATACAAGCACCTGTAACTGTGCTAGAGGGCCATTCTGCAAGGAACATTATGTCTGGGGCCATTCCCTGCTAAATTACATAGACCAAATCTGAAATGGGAAGGAGAGATATTCCACTGCTGGGAAAGGCAGGTGGAAAGCTTATATTTTCCCAGTTTGGATTGTGTATGTCTATTTAGATATCCTGATGATGAACCGGTGAGCAAAAAAAGAACAAATATAAGGATGTAATCCTTTGCTGACATTCCCCCCATCAAACGAACAAATAGCATTTACAATTTTCTCTTCACTGTGAGAAAATCTTTGAAAGCCATGCAAATTTCATACTCTATTCATAGTCTGTACAAAATTTGCCTGTGATATTCTTGAACGGGAAACAGTATTTTATCTGCATGAAACAATATCTCTGCATAACAAGTGTTTTTTTTTTTTTTTAGAATACAGTAAATGCACCGAAAAATAATATTTCTGCACAGTAAATGCTGTTTCCTGCACAGAAAATCCTATTTTCTGTAGGAAAAAAAATAACAGGGACAAATTTTGTGTAGAAAATGTCTCAAACTGTGAAGGTTCTCATCAGTCCAAAATTCTTCTCATCAGTGTAGCTCCACACTCAAGAAATACATTTTACAGTCATAATTTCAATATTTTAAAATATTATTCCAATCTCCAATCCAATATGATGCTTAATCACAGAAACGAGTCCGGAAACACAGAATAACTGTTCCTAGAATTCCATAGCATTGACCTACAGTTGTTAAAGTGGTCTCAAACTGGACTACTTTTGAAGTGCAGATGCGTTTTCTAAGATTAATAGCTTTGGAGCTCTTGTTGTCAATAAGGGATGCAAATCTTCACTTCTTTTGTCCTTGCATGCCAGATTATAAACTATTGAGTTTCCCCATTGCTGGTTCAAGCTAACAAGTGTCCTGCACTTTTTCCTTCCCTCATACACACATCTCAGGACCTTTGTATTAAAGGGGGGGGGGGGAGATGGGAGGTTACACAAAATATTGGCTTCATTCATGCCTGATTTTAGAGAACCAGCATGGTGCAGTGATTTGAGTGTTGGAGTATGACTCTGGAGGCCAGGGTTCAATTCCTGGCTCAGCCATGGAAACCTACTGGGTGATCTTGAGCAAGTCATATACACTCATCATCAGGGGAAGACAATGGTAAACCTTCTCTGAACATATCATGCCAAGAAAATTCCATGACAGAGTCACCTTAGGGTCGCCATAAGTTGGAAATGACTTGAAGACACACAACAGCAACAAAGCAGTTTGCACAAATTTTTGTTTGCATTTGCTCAGCAGATGCCAAATTCTGTGGGGCTGCTGCTATGGCTGTTGAAAGGCTGTTCTGTTTAGGAGGAAGGGGAGAGAAGAAAGTGATCAGGCTATGGGGCTGCCTCTTGTCCAACCATGTTTCCCCTCTGTCTTTCTGGAAAATTGCAGTGGGACAAAAGGCAGTCCTCACTGTTCAGATGCCTCCCTCCATCTCTTATAACAGTGGGTATATATGTCAGGGCAGCTGCAGGAGGCACGTTTTGGATGGGATGCAAGGACTATTCTCTAGTCCATTTGTTCCCAGCCTTTGTATTCCAGATGATTTGGATTTAAGATCCCATAATTACTGACTGCTGGCCCAATTGGCTGGAGCTTCTGGAAGCTGACGTTTAAAACAAATGGAGGACCAAAGGTTGGGAACCACTGCTGTTGTCCTTTACATCCCATTCAAAACAAGACATATCATACAGGTATATTTCTGCAAAATTTTCACAAAGGGGGCCAAAATGTACACAACATTGCCATAGTTGACTTCCCCACCCCACCCTACCTTTGACTTTGTGGTTTCCTTTATTGTTGAGACATCTTTTCTTACTGAGAGTAAGAAGAAGCAAGGATATATATTTACATCATTATTTTTGTTAGATTTGAGAGGGGAGGAAATTCTCACTCTTTAATTAAAAGTAGAGAATACATGGTCAAACCCTAAAAAGCCCAATATTCAATCCATAATTCACTAAAATAACAAGCAAGAGGTAACAATTAAGATTAGCACAGATAACTAAATTTAAACAAACACGCACTGAAATACATTTATTTTGCATGGTGCAATAAAGGCTAGCTCAATAAGGTGGTGTGGCAGAGTAGCATCACTGGTTGCTCAGGCCTAACATGTTTGATAATTCATTACATTTTATTATTACTTTGTTGTAAGCTGCACTGGGAGCCTCTGCTGAAGAATGACCAATAAATATTTTAAATACATAGATAAATTGTGCACTGAGGATAATGTCATCTGGTTTTAACTCCAGGGTTGGGGTAATACCAGGGAGAGCTAGGAAATATGCAATCAGAACAGCGAAATAGATCAGCTGTTTGTAGAGTTTTCCTTCCATTCCTGAACACCCAACTTGCTTTGTGTGAGTGGCTTGTCACTTAGGATAACATTCAGCTCATGGCAGCTGCCAGCAAAATAAGTTCCTGATTGAGACAGAACTAATGGAAAGTAGGGATATAAATCCTCACTTGATTTGTCCTTGCAGAGTAAACAAGAAAGTCAGAGACAAAAATTGTCCTTGGGATGAGCCTCCTTTATAGAATGAGCTTTTTGGTCTGGGGCAAAATACATTTTGACAAGTGGATTTGTTTTATGCTTACCTCAGTAGGTTTATCCCTCTCCTCCTTTTTCTCCATAGACTTTGGTTGTTCTTGTTATTGATGTTGTGCACCTTCAAGTCATTTCTGACTTATACTGACCTTAAGGCAAACCAATCACAGGGTTTTCTTGGCAAGAATTGTTCAGAGCAGGGTTGCCTTTGGTTTCCTCTGAGGTTGAGAGAGGTTGTGTGCCTAAGATCACCTTGTGGATTTCCATGACTGAGTGGGGATTTGAACCCTGGTCTTCCAGTGTGTAACCCCAACGCTCAAACCACTCCATTATGCTGGCTCTCCATGGACCTAGATGGAGCTTTCTTTGTTAAATATAGCTTATTGGAAACAGACCATCAGGAACTCCAAATATCTCTTTGGGGACCTTGCTCCCACAAGGTCATTGGGTCTATTGTGTCTTCCTTGTAAAGACAGAACATTTTATTAAGGGCAAGAAACTATTCTGTAATATAAGAAGATTTTCATTTTAGTGGTTTAATGTTCACCTCTGCAATTTATTAGATTGCAAATGCAATAAAACTCCTCTGATGTATTGCCTGAAATATGCATTTTTAAGAAAATAAAATGGATGTCTTAATATGATCTTTTTTTAATGCCCCGGTGACTGCAAAAAGTAGTGGTGGTGGTGGTGATTGTGACTTTTGTGTGTCTCTGTGAAATATGGTATATTGTAAAGTAAAACAGAAGTAATAGCTTCTGTGGGTTGTTTGTCTCTTTGTAAGCGGTCGTTTGAGTTATGCTTGTTCTTCCAGCTTTAGAAGAGGATTAAAAGAAAAAAACAACCAAAACTTTCCACTCTTGCACACACAGAGAGATTTTGTGCAAAGTGTATTTTGCACAAACTGCAGAAGCCATGAGGTGGGGGAAAAAACCTTTGACATTTCAGTCTCATTCTAGGGGCATAATCTCTCAAAAGGGCAGAAAGTCCTCAAGACACTGTTCCACTGTCACAGTTAACATCTCTGGCAATATGGGATTGTGTTCCAGATCCCTAATGGAAACAGAGGGAGATTACCTTTTCCTTCAAGAATCAAGGTTAATGGAGGTGACCACCAATTGGAGGAGGGTGACTTCATTGGGTAGCTCACATGTCACTTCATAGCATCAGTGTGTTTCATTGTGCTTTTGGATAAAAAAAACACTTGTTTTTCACTGCTCAGGTATTGTGAAGCTGCTGAAGAAGGGGCGGCTGAATATGTGTCTCCATTACACGAAATTGTCTTTACAGTAAAACATGTTACATATGTTTCCACCTCTTTTCTTTTCATTCCCACACCACCCACAATTGTGTGCTAATTGGTCTGAAGCCTGTCACTTTCATTTTCTCTGAAGCACTTAACCTAAATTTATGCAAGATATGCTCCGAAATGATAAATCACAAATATCGGTTGCGTCTCCATTTGAAGTGCACTTCCCCTCATCCCCCAACCCTCCGCTTCCACTGCTTCCCAACCACAATGGTTGCAACAATGAAAAATAAGTGGTATCGCAACCGTCACACTATTATTGGGGGCGGAGGGTGAGAGAAACCAACATCCATTTAAGAAGGCTTTTCAAAGAGATGATAGATGTAAATTATGGTTTTTAAAAGTCTGTCAGCTCAGAAACAAAACAAAACAGGATGTGACATGCAGCTGTTCTACAGTGACAGGTTGATTTTTTAATATATATATATATATATATACACACACACACACACACACACACACACACACACGATGCAAATAAATCTTCCAGCTTCAAGATATGTGACTGACTCACCTCCTATGAGCTGCTGAGTACTTTGAGAGATGAATGAGAAAAGGCTGTCATATTTTTATTCTCTGCTTGCTCTAAGTGACTCAGTATCTTTGGCTCAAAAAGCTGCTTTGCAAACCTCCCTGCAGCAATGCTGCTCATTAAATCTCAGTAGAAACCTGGATACCTCCAAACATCGCTTGCTACAGCTAAGGAGGACAAATCCTTTTCTGCTTTTGGCAGCGGCAGAATAGGCAGCAATGGACTGGAGCCAAAATAAAACAGTGCTGATACCTCCCCCCCAAAAAAAAAACAAACAAACCAGCATCGGCAACATTTCAAAAATATAGTTCTGAAAACTAATTCCTTGTTCTGTAGCTTTTTGTTTTGGGTTGGGTTTTTTAAAAAAACCATTAAATGTAATTTGGATGAGAAGAGAACACCCACGAATGCAAACCACTGCAGTGTTTGCATGTGTATTGTGAAATTGTCCTCTCTCTTTTTTGGTACCTTGGTGGTGAAAACTGATATGCTGATTTCATAGCCGAACAGTATTAAGCCAACCCCAAAATCTCAGTTTATGAAGAATGTAAGGACGGCTCCATCACTCCAGTAGCATCCATGCTGTTGTTGTCATTGTTTGCTGCTGTTGTTGTGTGCCTTCAAGTTATTTCCAACTTATGGTAACCCAGAGGCGAACCTATCATGGGATTTTCTTGGCAAGATCTATCCAGAGGAAGCTGGTCATTGCCTTCCCCTGAGGCTGAGAGCATGTGACTTGCCAAAGGTCACCTAGTGGTTTTATGGCAAACTGAGAATCTTATTTGCATTTTATATTTATATATATTAATATTTTAATATTCCTTTACTGTTTTTAATTATATTGTATTTGCTGTTCACCTCATTGAGTCCCTATGTTGAGAGAAAGGTGGGCTATAAGAAAATAAATAAGTAAGTAAATAATAACCCTGGTCTGCAGACTAAACTAAACTAAATACATCTGAGGAAGTAGACTGTAGTCATGCTGCCAACTTCTTTCTTCCAGTTAGTCTCAAAGGTGCTACAAGATCTTTCTACATCCTGGTCTCTGGAGTTGCAGTCCAACACTCAAACTACTATGCCACGCCAACTTTCTTGACATCCTTACACTCAGTGTAAACAAATCTAGTGGTTGCTGGGAAAGGAAATCTTCACTTACTTGTTCTTAGGTAGGAAAAGGGTGTATTTCAAAAGTTTTCTCCCCACATTTTTAATACTAGTTTGGGGTTTCTCAGAGCAGTGTTCCAAACAAAATATTGTTTACAAGCTATGAGCCTGAATGGTTCTATAGGGTTTAATTCTGTTGAGGAATCTGCTAAAGCAAGTTGTTTGCTTATAAGCTTTCTTGGAAGCAGTCTGCTTCCAAGTTCTGTATCTTGCTTTACATGCCAGATCTGTACCAGTTCATCCTCTGGATCTGAATTATTGAATACTGTCTGTGTTTTGCGTCTATGAGGTTCCACCAACTTCATGAGGGCTCCACCTTGCCTCAGATACTTTGACCAGTCATGACAGGAGAAAGTATCCCTAGCAATCTTCCAACAACCTTCCAATGACAGGGTGACCAGATGTCCTTCTTTTCCCAGATGTGTCCTATATTCCAACCTAGGAGAAATTTCAAAACGTTCTTCACTTTGAGCATGAAGAAGAATGAATTTCTATCAATATGAGTGGTCTTTTTTAAAAAAGCTTTTATTGGGTCATGTCCAACATTTTTCTTGAAGGTCTCACATTTTGTGGTGCCTTGTGGTTAGGGCATCTGGAAGAAATAGCAGGAGCTCAGTACCTCTTTTTGGACTTGTTTCCCAAAGTCGCTTCCTATCTTAACAACTTGCAATAAGCATCTTCATGTGGTCCGGAATAATGACGTGAGCCAGCCATGTCCACCTCTCTGCGGAGGTGGCAGTGCTTTGTTTCGGGTCTCGTAATGCCCTCCCTCCCTCCTTTTATCTCTCTCTCTCGCTCTTATTTATTTATTTGTTTCAGGGTTTTATTTCTTCTTATTATTATCCCTTTCTTTTTGCAATGTCTGTGCAATTTCAGCCTTGATAACGTGTGAGTTAATTAAGCTGTGATCTCCTGGAGACAGGTTGGTACAAGGAGATAAGCAATAGCTTCGGTTCCTTATAAACAGCTGTAGTCCTGACCAGCTTCTAGGGATTTGCTGCTTTTGTACAGGAGACAAAACAATTCTCAACAATTAAACCTAGACCTTTCTTCTTTCCTTTTTTGCCACAGTTGGTGAGACTCCTGACGTCATTTGCTCCATACACCTCTCAAAGAGACTTTAGGAATTTAACAGTGCTTTGTACAGCCCCTGAGAAGTTAAGACCTGAGTTTGTGAAACAGCCAGTTAGATTTAAAAATAAATCTAGCTATTAATTGCATTGTTTTTGAAGTACAGATGCAAAGGCCCACTTCAGTGTGGATCACAATTCCCTCGGAGAAGTGAGGTAGCGATGGGGCTCTGCTCTTGACTTATCAGCATTTCAAGCTGTTGCCACATTTTGCAAATAAAGCAGTCCGGCACCACTTCAATGCTATGGAATCCTGGGTTTTGTAGTTTGTTATGGTACCAGAGCTCCCTGACAGAGAATGCAAAATGTCTCACAAAACTACAAATCCCAGAATTCCATAACATTGTGTCATGGCAGTTAAGGTGGTATCAAACTGCTGTATCACTGCAGTGTTGCAAAGACCTAAGAAACAGCTTGCAAGTGGGGAAAAAGGGCACTCCTATATCACTTTAACTGTCATGGTTGCAACCTATGAGATCCTGGGGTTTTGTATTTTGTATTTTGGTGAGGCGACAGAGCTGTCCAGCTAAACATTCTAAATACCCTTCCCTAAATTGTAAACAGAGAGCCAGCATGGTGTAAGGGTTTAGATGTTGGACTATGGCTGTGGAAACCAGGGTTGAAACCTCATGCTCAGCTATGGAAACTCACTGGGTAACCTTGGGAAAGTCACTCTCTCCCAGTGCCATGGGAAGGCAAAGGCAACTTCCCGTGAACAAATCTTGCCAAGAAAACCCCATGATAGGATCACCTTAGGGTTAAAGATACTCTGGTTGCACAATGCAGAACTGGAATCACATCCACTTTTGTATTCTGTTCTCCAGTATTAGCACATTGTAGACAAGGGGCTCTCTCACACACCACATAAATATAGCACCATGATTCCACTTTAGCTGCCATGGCAACATCCTATGGAATCCTGGGATTTCTAATTATTATTATATGTAACTTCAAATCACTTTGAAAATGGAACTAACACACTTCATTGGAGAGTGGTGGAGTCTCCCTCCTTGGAGGTCTTTAAACAGAGGCTGGATGGCCATCTGTCAGGTATGTTTGATTGAGAGTTCCTGCATGGCAGAACAGGTTTAGACTAGATGGCCCTTGTGTTCTCTTCCAACTCTAGGATTTTAAGATTCTATGATTCCAACTTATGATTACCCAAAGGTGAACCTATCAAAGGGTTTTCTGTCATAGTCCAATGCTCAAACCACTACTCCAGGCAAGATGCTGAACTTCAAAAGGGCTAGATTTCTGCAATTTTGTTTTATACAAAATATATTTATTTAATAGATAACAAGACGGAGATTATATGTCAAGTGCCCTAGCTCAGGTTTCCTCAACCTTGGTCCCACATGATGGTTTAGTTCACAAGTGCCATCATGTCTGTTTAGATTTGTTAATGCTCAGGACTCATGAGAGTTGCATTCAAAATGAATCCAGTTGGAGAAGGCTACTCTGGTTCTTCCATTACTTGAAAAACAACCATATGATCCAAGAGTATTCTGGTCCTGAAGCTATCCTGAATTCCCTCTGTTACCTCCACATTCTGAAACATTGCTGAGTTGCTAGATGTTTATTTGTTAAATAATAGATCTTTATTGATTTTATTTTCTAGCTCTCTATCTTAATGTTTTAATTTAATAATATTAATAATGATAATAATGATAATAATATTTATTGATACCCCGCCTCTCCAATGAGATTGACAATAATTAACATTTGTCATGCTTCACCAAAATTAAGGCCACCAATTAACACAACAACTTGATCACCTTGGGGCCCAAGGAACAGATCCTGGGAGAGATCTTAAGATTAAAAGAGCAAGATGATAGAAGCCCAAAGATTGAAACTGCAATACCAATTTCGAGAAGGGTTCTATTGCGTCTCCTATCCATCTCAGTTGATGGAAGCTCCAGAAAGGAGGGTAAGGAAGGCTTAATCTTTCAGTTGGAAGCAACTCTCCACAACATTTAAAGTTGCTTTTGGATGCTTGTGGTTTCTTGGCTGCTGATCAGGTTGGAAATCCATCAGCATCGCAGGACCTGAGCTATGGATTCTGAAAAGACCCCTCATGGGAATGTATCACTTCAAACACAATTACTGGAATATAATAAGCCATACAGTGGGAGATGCTCATTAAATGCGAAGTGAATCACTCAATTTTGGTGCCACTAGGAAAGAGAAGGGGGAAAAGAAGATGGGTGTCCATTTTTATTCTCCTCCCTGAACGCAGCTTTAATGATTTTTAAATCCCTTCAACCCAATTATAGCCCCAGATACTGATTAGGGTCTCTGGGCTATTGTGTGCCGGAGCCATTATCCAGAGAACCATGGAAAAATTAGTACCTGGAGAGACTGCATTGGGAAATAAATCTTTCCCTGACATTTCACAACCAATTCTTGGCCAATTAGGGCAAGCTCTGCTATGCTAGTAATGTGCCTCCAAAATGCTCTCCTTGCTGGAAAGGCCAAGCAGAGAACAAACCGTGGACAATATATAGATATATAAATACGCTGGCCAAGGAAAAGGTTTCTTTCAGTGCTGTGCAGATTTTTTTTTAAAAAAGTGTTACAATATCTCTTTTTTTTTCCCAAAAAGAAAATATTGTCCGACTTCAGTATTCGAGAACAAGGAGAATGATGGACAAACCATTGTCACCAGTGTTGTCACTTACCATCTTTTGAGAACATTCCTTCTACCTCTAATGTTATACTTTCCCACCTCAGACTAGGTTAATGTTATGCAGTCTGGCTGACTCACTGCGCCCTTTTGTAACTGCTCATGCTGTGACTGGGTCCTAGGTATCTAGTAACATCTTCAAATTCCTTCTGAGCTTGTCATTCTCATTTTTAGCTGTTCACCTTATTTCAGGTACAGTCTTTGAGTGATGTTTGAGTGATACTGGTGACTTTCTCAAGCACCCACTTTTGCTCCTATGTCACAGCTTTGCTGATAAATTGTCCCACTCTATCTCGTAGACCATTTGTTGTTGTAGTTGTGTGCTTTCAAGTCATTTCTGACTTATGGAGATCCTAAAGAGAACCTATCATAGGGTTTTCTAGGCAGGTTTCTTCAGAGGATGTATGGCATTGCCATCCTCTGTGGCTGAGAGAGTGTGACTTACTCAAAGTCATCCAGTGGGTTTCCATGGCCAAGCTGAGTTTTGAACCCTGATCTTCCAGTATCCTAGTCCAATGCTTGGGCCATTGCACCCCACTGACCCTCTTAGACCATATTCACCACTATATTTCTACCTCTGCTTTCTGTTCTTACTACTCTTCCATCTTCAGTCAACCAGAAGATTCCTGCTTCCTCACCTAGGCTCTCTCTGTGCCCCTCTCAGTGTGGATTTTCTTTCCTGAACACACTTGTGGTGCCACTCAGTGGTGGCTGGTTGCTTCCATGTCAGTGGGACAATGAATCCTCTATGCTAGCCAAGATGTTGGATCCTATCTTTACAGAGTGATGAATCCACTCAGGATGAACCTTGGGTAGATTCATAATCCCATTGGCATTAGATCCACTAGCCTTACCCGCTGCCACATCTCCACTTTCCTTCTAAGTCATCCTTAAAATCCATCTTTGTGCTTTGGCTTTGGCTTTATCTCATTATTCCTCATTCCCAATCGTGATCAAACTTTAATGCATGTGTGGCTTTTTCTCATATTCTTTTCTTACTTATCTTGTGACCTGTACATTGAAAGGTGGCCTGACCCTACCTCTTTTGGCCTATATAGCTTTTCAGGGCTCCATGTACAATGCAGGCACTGATTGAGGAATTATTAGAGGGAGTCCTCAGGAGAGATGGCCAATCAGTTCTCCTATGAAAACTGCTTAGAGGATGGGGAATGCATGGTCAGAGAATATACAACCAACTGTATGAGCTGGAGAATCGCTCATTCCAATCTCACCTCTATTGCTTATTTATCAGGGCACCTTAAGGCCAAAGGAAGCTACTTTATACCAAGTAAACCATTGATCAATTTGGCTCCATATTGTCTTTGCTGATGGGCAGTGGATTTCCAGAGTTTCAGAATGGAATCTCGCAAAACTCTGGAGAGTGTCTCTCCATATAAAGCACATGCTCTGCTAGTAAGCTTACTTACAGTTCTTCCCAATACAAGCCACTAATCTACATTTCAGGGTTGTTCTAAGTAGCCCTGTTATATGTAGACCACTTGTTGTTGTTGTTGTTGTGTGCCTTCAAGTCATTTCCAACTCATAGCAACCCTAAGGCAGCCCTATCATAGGGTTTTCTTGAAATGGCTTTTTTTTTCATACAGGGTTTGCCATTGCCATCCTCTGAGGCTGACAGAGTGTGATGTGCCCATGGTCACTCAGTGGGTTTCTATGGTCAAGCTGGGATACAAACTTCATCTCCCAATATCCTAGTCCAACACTCAAACCATTACACCACACTGTAGACCACTTAGTGAACTTTTTTCTGTTATGCAAAACCAGTACATTAATATCAATAAGGTTTTCTGAAGCTCAATTAAATTTTGGAGCCGTTTCCACTGAACACAAAGTGTGCTATATTTTCTTCCTGTCCTATTCTTTTATTCATCTGATGTGGCTGTCAGATTAATTGCTCAAGGCACCAGGTTGCATCCAACCTGGGCTCTGCTTGCCAAAAATACCTGAGATGAAAACCTGTCCCAATTTTCTTTGACCCAGCAGTGTACAAAAAATGTGGTAGCGGGGAGAGCAACCACAACAATTATGGTCAATAATCTTCAAGTGAAGGGGGTAGGTGATGCAGCATCTCTTTAAGTCACCCTGATGTTTCCCTCTTCCCATCTTTCATTGTTTCCATAGCAACTTAGGGGGAGAGAACCATATTAAGAGAGAGATTTGGAAGGGGAATGAGCAAGAAAACCAAACAGCTATTCTGCTGCCAAAAAAAAAAAAAAAAGGGGGGGGGGGAAGAAAACGTAGGCACCATATCTGAACACCTGGAGACTAATAGCTCTGGCCTTCTCGGAATGGCTGCCTTTAATATGTGCTGGCCTTTTGTTTGCTCAGTAAGACAGACATTTCCACAGACATAGTTTGCCAGACAGCTTTGGAAGCCCATGTGTCCATAATAAATGGGAAGGTAGGAAGGATGTAATGAAAGCTAAGCAAGGCTATTTTAACATAGCTTCACACCCATGTCCCACAAAGAAAAAGAATCTTTGGCCCCATACAGACAGGCCAAAATAAAGCTGCTTTGGGTCACTTTGGAAGTATGCTGTTTCAATGATGCATGCGTCCTAAGAGTCTGGAAGCAGCGCCAAAGCTGCGCTCTAGTCTTTAGGACTGGATCTTGGCTTTGGCATGGCTTCCGTACTCTTAGTACGCATGCATCATTGAAACAGCATGCCTCCAAAATGACCTGAAGCAGCTTTATTTTGGCCTGTCTGTATGGGGGCTTTGATACCCATGTTCATCACTGCACCATTTTTGTGTGACCATCAGTGTGTTGAACACGAGTAGTATAATGGTTAAAATAGAAGTAAGCACTTCGTAGTGCAGTAGAATGGTGTGGCTTGGCCATGTTAACCCACTGGGTGACTTTGGACAAGTCACACTCTCTCAGCCTCAGAGGATGGCAATGTTAAACCCTCTCTGAAGAAACTTGCCAAGAAAACCCTATGATAGGATCACCTTAGAGTCATCGTAAGTTGGAAATGATTCGAAGGCATACAACAACAAGAACAAAGTACAATGTAGTGGTTGGAGTGTTGGACTACGACCAAGCAGATCTAGAATCAAATCTCTTATCAGCCATGAAAATTGCAAGGGGATTCTCACTATATCACATATTCCTCATTGTGAGGATGAAACTGGATGGGAAGAGAATGGCGACCATCATTATGAAAGACTTTGAGGAAAGGTGTGATGGAAATGAAAACAAACAAATACCTGTAATACTAAAAGAATCATAGTGGTGATGCACATAAAGAACCAGAAAGTTCCAGAAAAACCTGAAATGATCATATTTCATTGCTTTATGCCACATCAGACAATTGGATCATCTAGCCCATTATTGCCTATTATTGTGGTTGTGGTTGTTCAGATTTGCAGACAGAGCAAGGTCCCTGGGACTCTTTTAATTTAGCCAGAACTGATTACTTTCTCTGTGCAAAAGATCTGCCAATGAGCCGAGTGACCCCACCACAGTTGACTGAGGATCTTTAAAAAAACATCAAATAAGAAAAGGAAAAATAGATATTTATTTTTAATTTTTCGACGGTTGAGTCTCTTTGTAACAGGGTAAGGTAATATTTTGTATCAGGCTGGAGCCCATGGGGCCATTCTGCCAGAGCCCATAGAGCCATCCTTGTTCTAATGAGAACTGCAGTCTACAACATCTGGAAAGCCACATGTTTTTTGCCCCTGCATTAGCACTTTCCCCTAGTAAGTAATATTCCCTAGAAATATTGGCACAAAGATTCTCCTAAAACTCACATTTAAAATGAATATTGGAGTTCCAGACCATGGAAAACACTCCAGGGATCTTAAACTGGGGTGAAGGGAAGGGGCTTTTGGTCAATGTTTCTCAGAAGCATCTGATACATCCTTAAAATGCATTTGAAACATCCTTAAAATGGTTCAAAAAGAAGGTGGTGAGCCTGATCACCACACAGTAATGTTTGCCTTTCCTAATTAATACAACTAATTGTCAAGCAGTCATTAAAGCGGCATAACTGATGACCCAGGTTAATGAGAAGTACATAACCTTGTTGTTCTACCTTAATCTGGAAATGAAAGAATGGCTTGGGGCTACAGAAAAGGAAAAAAAGGAGCAGCACTGAGCAGGGATGGAGTCTCTGGAATTCCTGATCCTGCTAGCCTTCTAATGGCCTCAATTGCCTGGGATTACCTGCTGAGATAACCATTCTCTTTTTAAGGAAGAAGGTCCTGATAGTTCTTTGCTTTACTGTCACCCTCAGTTCCTTGCTATGATCCCTTTCTGTCTGGAATTTGTGAGTTGTGTGCCATGTCATTGACCATCCTGCACCCTCCCTCCCTAGAACATCACTTCAACTCCCCAGAGCAGATATAAATCTCCATATGTGCTTTTTCAGAGAATCAAGTCTTCTTGGATTTTGCAGCACCTTTGAGACTAATTGAAAGAGAGGTTAGTAGCACGAGCTTCCATAGACTCGAGCCTACTTCCTCAGATGCAGAGGAAGTAGGCTGAAGGCTATGAAAGTCCATGCTACTAACTTCTATCTTTCAGTTAGTCTCAAAGGTGCTGCAAGATCCCTTTGCATACTGATTTTCCGGATTAACATAATTTTGGAGATTAGAGCACTCTTTTTAAAGCACCTTATCACTGATGGGATAGAAGTGCGTTTAAATTTCTAAACTGGTTTTATTGTATTTACTGTGGTAGGGCGAATGCAGTTCGAATACAGCCCAGATGCCAGCCGGGTTTATTCTGCTGTGTTTCAAGAATGGGAAAATCCTGTTTCTGAAAAGCCACAGAATGAACCTGGCTGGCATCCAGGCTGTATACAGGCTGCATTTGTTTGCATCCAGGCTGTACATGGGCTGCATCTGCCCAGCCATGGGTAAATACGATAAAGCCCATTCATAAATTAAAACACACCTTTATCCCAACAAAGATAAGGCACTTTAAAAAGAGTGCACTAATCTCCTATGTCTTTGAAGATTTCTAGGGGTTCTGGCAACTTGGAAAGGGTGACTCTTTGGAATAACTATAACAATAAAAATAACTGCAGAGGTTTCAGCTATGTTGTTGTGTGTGCCTTCCGCTGTATCTACAGTGCAGAAATAATGCAATTTGACACATCTTTTACCATCATTGCTCAGTGCTATGGAATCTTGGGATTTGTAATCTATTGTGGGACCAGAGCTCTCTGACAGAAGGCTAAATATCTCACAAAATTACAAATCCCAAAATTCAATAGCATTTATGACAGTTAAAATGGTGTTAAACTGCCTGAATTCTGCAGTGTAGATGCAGCCTTCAAGTCATTTCTGACTTATAGCAACCCAAAGGCCTAAAACAAACCTATTTTGGGATTTTTTTAGCATGATTTGTTAACAGGGGCTTTCCCATTGTCTTCTTCTGAGACTGAAAGAGCGTGGCAGTGGGTTTCCATGGATGAGTGGGGATTTGAACCCTGGTCTTCAGAGTCCTAGTCCAACACTTTAAACTGCTATGTCATAGTGGCTCCATGAGGGTTTCAACTATAGGAGTGGCAAACAAGAAAAAAAATAGTCTGAAGGATATTTGTAGCATTGAGCTACTTCATGCGCACACACACGCATGCAAATCTGCCCATTGTCTCAGATATCCTTCACCAATCTGCACAAAACCCTGGGGTCCAGATTAAGGCAACAGCTAAATCTCCAATTTGGATACATATGCAGATACATATGATTTATACACCATAAGTGGAATAGCAGAAGTGTTGTCAACAATGACACTTAGGGATTTACCACACCAGGAAAGTAAAGCGCAATTACATTAGGATAATTGTGCTTCCAGAAGGGGTTTATTGAAAAACACTGTTGCTGTTCTGTTCTTCTCCCCTGGAAGGTCATCTGAAATGTGTTTCTTTTTTAATAACACAAACGAATCCATTAATGATCTCCTTTCCTGCTTTTGATGTGCTTTGATGTGGGAAAGTTAGTTGCATTTGTATGACAATTTAGCACAGTCAGAAATGGTCAGTGGGTATGGTGTGGGTAGGGAAAGGTCAGGCCACCTCCAAGGATCAGGAGAGTAAGAGAAGGAGCAAGAATTTCAATTTGATCTGCCAAGTAATTGGATGCGCTCTCATGTAACCCAGTTTCCTTTCTGTTTTTCCCACTTCCACCAAGGATGAACTGTGATGTAAAGTTCAGGTGCCTTCTTTTATAAACTAAATCCCATACTCTCCAGTATTTCGCAGATGATAGCTGAATCGCATGCAGCCATGCAACATCAGAGTATGCTCAAGATTGCACAAGTTAGGAATGAAGAAGGTTTAGGAATTAGGGATGCACTGATTTCCTAAACTTGGAAACTTTCCCCCTTCTATATAGGGGGAAGAAAAACAAAACACTGCAAAATTGCTGCTCCCCCTCCATCACCAACTGGCTTCAGAGAAGCTAAAGCTTTACTCACTGCCCCCCCCCCCCCTTCCCCCCCCTTTCCAGCTTCATTTGGGAATCTCCCTCCCTACAGTGCTAGACACTATAATGCCTCAGTTGCAATAGACAAAATGCAAACCTGATTGCAAAGCACTTTTGAAAACAATGCTCTATCAACAACTGTTTTAACAGGAGAAAAGACTTGTGAGATAAGGCTCTTAGTTATAGCTATATCATACAAAGTGCAACTAACTCATACCCTATTTCACACACTTGATCCTAGCCAAGAAGCCGAGAAGCGGTTGTTCCCCTATTTCAATAACTCTTTATTTCTATAGATCAGTGGTTTTCAACCTTCCTAATGCCACGACCCTTTAATACAGTTCCTCATGTTGTGGTGACCCCCAACCATAAAATTATTTTGATTGCTGCATGCAAATATGTGTTTTCCGATGGTCTTAGGTAACCCCTGTGAAAGGGTCGTTGGACCCCCAAAGGGGTCCCAACCCACAGGTTGGGAACCACTGCTATAGATGTACAGGAGAACATCATCAACACTTCAAATTAATGTGTTTCTCTGAAAATATCAAAGATAACAGATTTAGAATATTTTACATTTTAGTTAAAAACTAAAGACAACGCCAAAGGAGGTGTGGCATATTTACTGCTGGTAAAAATGCAAGAAAAATATAAGTGGGTTTGTTGTTCTAGTTTAGTCTTAAGTGAGCAACATGCTCTTCCTGAGTTCTGTTGTATTTCTATATCTTTGATCATTCTTTGATCAAGACTTTTGGCCTACTTCTTCACTCTGTCTCCTGGTTAACTCTTTATCATTTGGATCCGTTCTAAAGGCCAAACTACTAGCTTTCTATGTTCCAGATTCAACACTACAAATAATAATAATAATAATGTCTTGATGGCTTTAAGAAAGAGACTGAAGGAAGGATAGTTCTATAAGTAGAACATTTATGGTACAGCTTATAGAAGAGTTGAGTTCTTCTGGGAGAGATCTAGGTTGATTCCCTTGTCCCATCTCTTGCAAAGCTTATTCTAGCCCCATCAGCAATTTTGTCATTCCTGACATATCCACCATCTATGCACAACAACACCTGCTGGCTCCCAAGTCACTTCAAAAAACGATTGTACATCAGCTGTTGCTTCAGTTGTGAGATAAAATAGTGTTGTGTTCCCTGCTGTCAGCCTAGCAATCCAGCTGTGCAAGGGATATAGGCGTAGCTGGCTGAAGCATGCTGCAGTAACTGCATATCCAGTCATTCAGCAAATTAAAATTTGCCCTACATTGGCTTCAGTTTCTTCCTCTCTCCAGCCCAATGGTAGGACTAATAGATGATGTGAGGCCTCCTCTCTATCATAGCGAGGGGTTAAAGCAATCTAGAGTTCAGCCACCTGCATAAAGGGGGAAATTGATGAACTAGGGAAGATACAGCACACTGCAAACAGGATGAACAGTATTTAACTTCTAGACTCAGGACACACTTGTAGACTCAGGGCACAGACTGCTGCCACATTGCAGAATGCCGCTTACACTGCTTTATCTGTCATGGTTCTATCCTGTGGAATCTTGGGATCTGTAGTTTGTTGTGGCACCAGAGAAGACTAAAGATCTCACAAAAGTACAAATCCCAGAATTCCGTAGCATCAAATTCCCTGCTGAGGGGAACGAGGTTGGCTCCAACTTGGTTGTCCTTTTGCCAGTAGGCAAAAACCTTTGAAGTCAGGCAGTTCTTTGGTGTACAGACTTATCTACTCTATTCTATGGTAAATATACAGTATCTTTATGCTTTAACATGAATCTTGTATCTAAACACCTCTTCAGTAAAGATATCAACAAACCCACACAAACCTGTTGTGTTGGTAAGAAATAGTGAAATATTATAGGGAGTCGCAATGTTATTTTCTGCTTTCTGGTGCCTCTTTCATAATGTATAAGCATTTAAGAATCGGAACTGGCGTGCCTGTATGTTAAAACAGTGAAAAATAAAATGCACACATATTACAAAACCCTGTTGTGCTTGTTCATCCTTAGAAATATGGGAACTATATCTGCAGAGTCTGCTACAGGATTATAGGGGATATAAACATGCTGTAGGCAGGAGTGGTAATGGGCAGAGAAGGAACAGAAGGTGGAAGTAGAAGAGTGGGTGGAAGACAGCAGAGGATAATAGGAATGGTAGGTTTCGTGGGCACAAGGGAAGAAATGCCTGACACCCACATCTTCTTTTGCATTGCTAGAATTTTGCATCCTCTGTGCTGTACAAGATATTTGTGTCCATGAGAACGTGTTGCTCAATGCTTTGGAAATACAGTCGCCCCTCCTAACTCACAGATCTGAGATCCATGAACTCAAATATTAGCAGAGGAGCAACTTCCACTATTTTCAATGGTGCACGTGCCCAGGTTGCATGCATCAGGGCGTGCCCCATTCAAGCCTATGGGGCTTGAATATTTACGAGCTTCCATTTTCCCAAGAGGGTCCGGAATGGATCCCCGCTAAAATGGAGGGCCAACTGTATATGTGTTTGGTGACAAAACAGGGCCAGAAAAAGAAAATCAAAACTTGTGTAAGATATCTTCTCCCCCCCTCCACTGATGGTTCAACCATTGTGTTTGGACACCACACAGCCAAGCTAGAAAAGGAAAATATCATGTATAACCAACAGGTGTCAATAGTCAAAATTAGATGCAACATTTCGAAATAAAAATAGAGGTGAGTAGATTTCAAGCTTATGAGATCAGGCCCAAGTGTAAAATACTATAGGTCTTTGCACAATATATTGGAGTCTTATTATGTACTACAGCCCATGCACTACCCATTTTATTTGCAGATACAAGCTTTTCATCAAAGTTGCATATAGATCAAGGATGCTTCATAGAAAATGCACAAAACGGTCACGGAAGCAACAGAAATTATTAGTCAAGCCATTTTTGCAGGTGAAAAATACCGAGGCCAAAAGACAAGTGATCAGTACAAGGTCAAGTAAGGGAAAAATTTGATTTCAATGCTACTTGCCATGGGGAAAATACTGGGAATCAGAATGCTAGCTAATGTATTATATATCAACCAGAGATCAGCCACTACATTCTGTTCTACCTGGGATGCCATTCATACTGTAGAGGCAGAATAAACACAAAATAAACCACCTATTTACTCACACCTCATACATTTTTCAACAGGAAATTTACTTGAACATGTACTACACATATCCAGATGCACATACAAAAATGGCTGTCCTAAATACCAATGCCTGCAGGGAGGCAAACATGTACTTCCTTCCCCCAAATCTTAAATACCTTTATTTATTTTATAGTGCATGGAAGACAGACACACCAGCTAGTCGGCAAAAGATTCAGAACAATCTTTAAGTACCCTGCTATGAGAATCTTTTTATATTATACAATTATAGCACTATCATTCCACTTTAATTGTCATGGGAATCTAACATTTATTGTATTGTGAGGCAATAGAGTTCTCTGGTTGAACTTGATTGTGATAAATACCCCTCTCTGAACTACAAATTCCAGGATTCCACAAAATAGAACACAGCAATTCAGGTGGAATTATAGTGCCATAATTGCATAATGTGACAGGGCCTCTGGTGCCTTAAAACTTTAGCAGTTTTAACCAATGAATGAAGCAAAGCAAATGTTTAATTTGACTGGAATTCATGCATAAAAGCTGTTCTGACACCAAGATCAACCTTGTCTGGAGGGAAATGGCCACAAATCCAGTACTGAAAGTTATTTAAATTCAAGGTTGAGCCAAGATTGCCCAGATACACAAGTGAGTTGTTTTGTAAGACTTTGTAAAACTACGAATTCCAGGATTCCATAGGATGGAAGTGTCTATTTTTGCAGTGTAGGTGAACCCTTTGTATGGCTAAACTGCATTTTTAAAATCCCCAACTGAATTTTGAAATTATTGCAATGCTAAAAAGTTGGTGTTGGGAGGGTATTTCATGGGGGGCTAGAATTCTCATTTTGAGGGTAACAGCCTCATTTTGCCCCCCCACACCCCCCGATAGCTACACTCTTGGCATTCTATGTGGATAAATTTTGCTCACATACAATCATGCATCTTTGACATCTCTGTAAAACTTCTTGTGATCGCTCTGACCTATAACGTATACTAGAGACCTTCCAAAACACACAGTGCATTAGCCATTGCTCTACTACTTCAACTATGAAGTGAACCTAGCTTTGTAAAGAGGTTTGAAATGTTTTGTGGTTTTTGTGGCTCACAACTCAGTCAGTCCTATGGACAATAATATCCTCCAGGAGGGGAATGTAGAGGTTCAGGGGGCAGAGGAGAAAAAAGCAAGGAAACAAAATAAAGCGTCTAGAAGAGTCCATTGATTGAAATGGATTGGTGTGTGGAGGGGGTAAGGGCAGGGAAACAAAATGAAAAAGTGGTATTTAAAAAGCAGTGGTGTGTTTCTGAAACAAGATTAGAACAGCAACAGGTTTGCTCTCATGCCAGTTAGATCCCCATTAAATCAGATTAATGCAGATGGTCTTTATGTAACCGACCAGGAAGATCAATACTGTTGTTGCACTTGGAGAAAAGGAGGAAAATCTTTTTTGAGAAAACAACATGTCATCAATTGCCTCTGGCAACTAAACCAAGACCTAACCCAGGGTCATCTAAATCAAAGCTGACTGAAAACTTGCAGTGTCACACCTACAGACAGTTGTTGGCTCCAAAACAGTGTACTGCAACATAAGTTACAAAGAAGAGGAGCCAGTCCAGTAACTGTCTTGTTAGAGCCACTGTGATGCAGTGGTTTAAGTGTCACATTAGGACTTTGGAGAGTAGGGTTCAAGTCCCCAAATCCACTGTATGACCTTGGACAAGTCACACAATCTTCACTTCAGAGGAAGGATATGGCAAATCCCCTTTCAACCAATCTTGCCAAGAGACACCCCCCCCCAATATGTTCACCTTAGGGTTAACGTATGTCAGAAACAACATGAAGGCACAGAGGAGCAACAACAAAAACAACCCAAGTCATCGTCTTGAATTAATCTTCCCAATAAGGAGCCAAAAGAACATTGTTGCTCATTTGTTCACATAAATTCATTTCAGTGCCCCAATACAATTTTCTTGTACATAATAATATAATGCAGCTTTTTTTATTTGCAAAAATAAAAAAGGAAGCAATTGAAAACAAGCTGCAAAACAATAAATAACACAGATAACTCTTGGGTAGCATATATAAACAGGAATCCCTCACCTCTGAAACAATGTCACGTATTGTGACAAGGTGGTTATCCAAATTATCATTGCTTTCAAAGCAGTTACAATTTTTCAAAGACTTCACATACATCATCTCAGAAATCCTGAGATGGATTTATTCCCATGTTGTACAGGCTACATTATCTGCCCTCAGCAGAATAAAGACTGAACCTCTGGTGCTGGTGGTGATGGATTGTAGCACATGTGCAGCGGAAGGAAGAAGGTCTGGTTTCCTTTGTGCAATCCAAATGATAAGAGTGTGGATTGTGAGGCTAGTTCTCTGTATCAGTCTAAAGCCACACAATTATAACTCCAACATGGAATTCCAACAATCTGAAGGACACTGTTTGTATATGCGTTTATGCTATTAAGAATGAGATGAAGATTCAGAGCTGTGTCTCCTATCTAATGAGGTCTCTGACATCAAAGTTAGATGTTTCAGAAACAGACTTCCACTCCATTCCAATCTGTTTTAAGCTCATCACAAGCTAGGCCCAAGACTTGAACAAGGTTTGATCTTGATTTGTAATGGGTTCAACCCACAAACAGTCACTGTCAGTGCAGCCATCCATGTCTGTTTCCAATATGTCAACAAAGCCTTATTGTGAGTACTCCATTAAACTTTTAATCTTATAATGTTAGTTTCCCAGTGCAAGGATCCATAGGAGATAGGGAAGTTACATATGAAGCATTCACAGATTCCAATATCCTATTAAGATCAATGAGAACCAAGAAAATTTCAGTTCCTATGAATCTTTGCACCAGGGATGGTCACCTGCACTATCATCTGACCAGAGATACAGGCATCCTACTAGGACTTCAGAATCCAAGACAATGATATTTATTACCTATGGATCCTTGGACAACTCCTATAAAGGTTTACTATGGACATGTACTGCTTTCAAAGGGAGATATCGTATCTCTGCAGATTACTTGTAGTTGTGTTCTCTGATAGTCACAGTACACAGATTTAATGCTCGAAGGGCAGGAAGGTATATAGTTTCTTTTTCACGTCAAAGTAAGGAAGGCAAAGGAAAACCTATTCAACTAGCAGTTCATAGCCACAACTCCAGTTTGATCTCTGGACTTCTAAGAATGTTCCCCCCCCCCCCGCCACCAAGGGATGGAGGAAAAACAGTTTACACATCAACTTCATTTCCACTGAGCTGGGAGTAAGCACCAGTGCCTCAAATGAGGCTTATTTCTGAATAGATTCCACTATCCAGTCTTTTAGCCTTCAAGGACTACAAAGAGCACACAAAGTAAGAAGATGAGGTGGAAAGGAAAGTTGAAGATCTCCAGAGAGCCTGGATAATTTTCCTCCACAAGCCATTATCCAGTGGCCCATACTAAAATTAGTACCTGGAGAAGTTGTTCAGAGATATAAATCTTCCAGTGACATTTCAGGGTTGGTTCTTAGCCAATTAAAGCACACACTCGGTTACACTGATAAAACCTATCCTGGTCTGACAAAGGCCAGGTCTAGTAGAAGTGAAGTTCATCTAATAAAATACACACAACTGCACACATCGCTCCCTTCAGCAACCATGGTCCGATAAGATGCAAGGGAATACAAGGCTGACACCTGCTGACAACAGCATCAGACACAGCATCAGGGAATCTAGATGGATACGTTTGGTGTTTGTTTAAGGCATTTATATCCTAGGGAGGGGGGGGGAGAGATAGAGATTTGAAAACTATAAATGTGTTTTATTTACATCTATATAGTGATACAAATATATCTCACAGTTAGTTAAAGAGACACATTTTGTGGTTAAGAGAAAAACAGGGGGGGGAATCAGACACATAACAACAAAAGTCTTGCCAGAACAAAACAGTCTTCAGCAACCATTGAGCAAAGAGACCAGTGTGACTAGTAAAACATTGGAATGCACTAACCATTCTTCAATTGGGTGCCGTCACCAAGAAGGCTCTCTCCCTTGTCCTGCTTAAGTATGCTTCTACTTGATGGGACACAGTTACTCACTGGACTAGAAATCAGTCTTCATTTTGTTGCATTTCTCTGATCCCACTAATTGTATCTAGTTGCAATACTTTTTTTCTCCTCACACTGAAATCTACATGTATGTTTATACTCTCTCCTCCCTTCCCCACAATATACATATTTATAGATTGATTTTATTGAATGATCAAGATGACAAAAGTTATTAATGAGGAGGATCACAGAAACTAGGAGATACTGCCACAGTTTGCTTTTACCTGAGTCTACTGGGAAGGACAAAATTCCATATCCTGCATTTCTCCCCCCCCCCCTGTTGAGTTGAGTGCAAGTGTTTCAGCACTTCAATTCACCTACCAGACATTAGAAGTATTATTATTATTATTATTAAGCTTTATTTATATAGTGCTGTGAATATACACAGCGCTATACATACAATCTTTTTATTTAGACAGTCCCCTGCCCTCAGGCTTACAATCTAAAAAGACATGACACAAAAGGAGAAGGTCAGGAAGGGGAACAGGTCCAGTATTTCAGGGGGGGAGAATGGAACATTTTAAAAGCAGCGGAAAAACTGGGACTGCCTCTGCCAAACTGAGATGGAGGGTATGAGGTTGCTGCTAACACAACAAAAAGGCCTCTGGGAGTAGAGTCTTCTCTCCACCTATGGTCCACCTTCCCTGCCCACAGAGAGATAAGTCTTCATGCCCTCCCAGAGACTGTAATACTTCACCTTTAGTGGCATGTAAAAATAGCTAGCATTTTTAATAGTCTTGCAGGTTAGCGAAATGCTAAAGGATGGATACCACAAGCCGGGTAAATAATAAGCTCAAGAAAACTCACTTCATTCCCCTTTCCTGTTTGCAAAAGTGCTTCTGAATGAGACACAGAATTCTCAAAATTTAATTTGTCACATCCTGAGCCCTCTGGAAATGGCTTTTTCTTTCCCCCTGACAGTTACGTCCTCCCTCCTTTGGCTAACATTGACTGTTCCCTCCTGTGTTTTTAATAGAATATACAGATCCTGGGCTTCTTATTCTTTTCTTGCACCGAAGCACTGCTAGAAGGGATTGAGGGAAGCAGATGGGGTGGGTATGAAAGGAGCGACAAATTGCCACACCGTGTCCAGCAGAGAATAAGGAAAGCGGGTGTGGGGGCGCAAAAAAATGAGTGGCAAATTCCCACAGTGCATCCAGCAAGGGTTGCTGTGGAGCATCACGCATGGTTCTCGTTGTGCCTCCTTGCCTAGTGAGATTGCAAGACAACTGATTAAACTGTGTTTATTTCACAGTTGTACAATGTCAAATTTAAGTGAGAAAGGGCCTCTCCCACCACTACAAAAAAAAAAAAAAAAAATGCTTGAGCTACACTGAGGACATTTTGTTCATATAAATGCATGCATTTAGAAATCTGCATTTAGCAAAACTGAAAATCAGTTGTCACACAACAACCCTGTGTGTGTGTGGCCAAAGAATGGGTGGTTGGTGTGCATGACATGCTCACAAGGAATGGGTTATCTCAGTGATTTCACACTGGAATTCGACATTTGTGGTTAAGTCCAGAGCTTGGATGTTTGCAGGAGAATGTCAAAGGACAGCTCAGTTTTAGTGTGAACAGTATAGACATAAGCATCACTTTAACAAATAGGCTTTAAATTTCAGAACTAGGCATGACCAGAGCCAAATGTTAGTGGATTTTCCAAGAAACTTTTCAAAATGGGAAAAGACCTGTCAGACTACTAATAACAGAGTGTCTTGAAGGTCTCTCATTCACACAGTTGCCTTAAGTCGCAGCCTATCTGATGGCACTTAAGAACGGAACACATAGGGCCCTTGGGCTGTAGGCTCTCCAAGTCCCATATCAGTCTGGTTTTCAAAGGCTGTCTTCTCTTGAACTAGAGGCTCAATTTTACTATCATGACTTATTGGCACTGATGGTCTGATGGAAACACCTACCTTTCTCTGAAGATGCCATCCACAGATGCTGGTGAAACGTTAAGAATAAACTTTTATAGAACATGGCCACATAGCCCGAAAACCCAATAAAAAATCACCTACCATGAATTGCCTAGTTCTTCTTTATAAGTGATTGTGTGGCATCCTCTTACTGACATGCAAAGCTAAGTGTGGCTCATGTGCATATAGAATAACAGAATCATTGCATCATGGCATTGGAAGAGACCTCAAAGGCCATCCAGTCCAAGCCCCTGCCATGCAGGAACTCACAATCAAAGCACATCCAGCCTCTGTTTAAAGACATCCAAAGAAGGAGATTCTGCCACACTCCAAGGGAGCATGTTCCACAGTCAAACTGCTCTTACTGTCAGAAAGTTTCTCCTAATGCTTAGATGGAATCTCTTTTCCTGCTGCTTGCATCAATTATTCTGTGTCCTGTTCTCTAGAATAGCAGAAAACAAGATTACTCCATCCTCCATATGATAACCATTCAAATATTTAAACAGGGCCATCGTATCACCTCTTACCCTTCTCTTCTCATTCTCAGCTCCCTAAGTCTCTTCTCATAGGGTATGGTTTCCAGACCATTCACCATTTTGGTTGCCCTCCTCTGGACATGCTCCATCTTGTCAACATCCTTTTTGAATTGTGGTGCCCAGAATTAGACACAGTACTCCAGGTGAGGCTTGACCAAAGCAGAATAGAGTGGCACTATTACTTCCTTTGATCTGGACACTATACTTTTTTAATTGTGGTGCTCAGAACTGGACACAGTACTCCAGATGAGACCTGAGCAAGGCAGAATAGAGCAGTACTGTCACATCCCTTGATGTAGACACTATACTTCTCTTAATGCAGTTTAGAATCACATTGGCCTTTTTACCTGTTGCATCACACTATTGACTCGTATTCAACTCATGGTCTACTAGGACACCTAGATCTCTTTCACACATATATCTCTTTGGATAGGGTGCAAGGAACTATTCTCTAGCTCTTTACACTGCATCCACAATCTCTTTCTCTCCCTGGAAGCTGTCAAGTCTCATAAAAGGCCACAGGTTCTGCTACCCCATGAAGACAGGAATGAGTGAGGAGCCAATTCAATGAAGATTCAGATGGTATGGATTCACAGGGGATGGAAAAGGATGATCCCTGCTTTCTGTGAGCACATCCTCATTTCTCCCTCCCTCCAAGCCAAGACAAGCTGCTTCACCATCAGCTGAACTGCCTCCTCCTCTCTAGTAAACTACAACAACTGTCTTCCTTCCCAGGGTTTGACAGCTGCTGAGGTTTGGGGAGGACCCAGAACTACATGGGTGGAGTAGGATCTTGGCCCTTTGTCACTGCATGACAATGAATTCCACAAGTTACAGCATGATCCAATGCATCCTAACTCAGACTTAAGTCCCACTGTTTTCCATGGTGCTCAGAACTCCACATTTAGTCATGGCTGCGTGAGGATGTTCTTTTCTCCACCCAATTTAAGGCCAAAGCTAGTTTTGTTGTACTGTTATGAATGAGGGTAAAGTGGTGTAAGACATGAGATCATATTTTCCCTGTAAGGAAAGACAGAAGAGACCAGTGCTGACAAGGACAGAGTCTCTGTGTTATAAAACCTGTTCTCCATTTTCTTGTTTAGTACACTGGGAATGAAGAAACATGCATGTATCTTCAAGGGAAGCTTTGCCAATAACTGCCCACACTGACTCATCGCTTTGGCCCCATGCTTTCAAATCCAGCTTGCAGGCACGTACTCACAAAAGCATACATACAACACAACACAGCAGAGAGGTTTCCATTTCTACTAGCTGCAGACTAGTCCTGAATGCAATGTGCCAGCAGAACAAGGACACACTGTTTGGCATCAGAACTTACTATACAATGCTAAAATTCAGGAGGAAGAAGAGCCATTGTAATAGCTTGTCTTCAACTACTTCTTCTATGGGGGGGGGATGAATGCTGTGGTGTACTGCTAGCCTCTGGATGCTGCTGGGCTGTATTATACTAGACCTATCAAGCATGCAGGAAACAATAGCTGGTGTTTGGTAATACATATAGAAGCTGACTCTGTCCCTGTTATCACCTTCCATGGCTCCCTTTTAACACATCAAAAATAAATATATAGGTTGGCAAAGCCAAGATGCAATCTTGTCTACTGAATCCCAAAGAATTGTCAATTCCTATTACTCTACTTCCAGAAGACTCTATCAAATGCTAACACTCAACCACAAAGGGTCTCCAAATGGTAGAAGAAGGGAATATGTGATCCTCCTTATTTTGATAGCCTGCTGCTTCTATCCTCCTAGAAGAATAATGTGAAGTTCAGTCTAGCAGGATCTTGAGGCTCACACATTCTCCACCTTACCAGAACTCAGAAAGGGGGTTTTTTCTGCAACAGATTCGAGAATCCCACAGAATCCCATGACAACTTGCAATTTACATGCCACTACCTATCAGTGGGATTAAAAACACCTCCCAAAACTCCTTTAACTGGCATATTTTAAGGAAAGCCAACAATGTTTCAATGAGGCAAGTACAATTTCAATTAAGTGAGGACTACAGGGTAGTGTTAGCCCATGTCCATGTTTAACAAATCTTAGGATGAGATTGAGAGGCAAGCATGGTGTAGTAATTTAAGTGTTAAGACTAGGCGGGTTTGAATCCCGGCTTGGCCATGTACAACCTGTACAATGTACAACCAGGTGACCCTGGGCAAGTCATACTCTCAGCCTCAGTGAATGGTAACAGCAACCCCCCCCCCCCCCCAAGAAATTTTGCCAAGAAAACCCCATGATAGATTCATCTTAGCAATGCCATAAGTCAGAATGACTTGAAGGCACACATGAAAGCAAGAGCAATACTGAGCCTGCTGCAGTGGTTAAAATGCAGTATTTTTACATTGTTACCTAGGCAAATCATGTATCTTTTACTTTTCTTGTGTGACACTAAGTGGTCTGTATTAATAGATTATTAGAAATGTGATGTGAGCAGATCTAGTCCTTCTGTGCAGAGACATTATTTTTTGTGTGCAAAAAAATCTGCTTCCTGTGCAAAATTGTGCATTTATTTGTTTGCACTGAATTCCCAAACTGTGTATAGTCCTCAAAAACTGCACTTTCTGAGGATCTTCTTGCTGTAAGGAGAACAAAAAATAGTAAAATTGTTTGTCAAAACAAATTGACCAGAAAAGGTTTCCCAAGTTAAGATCACCCCCTCCCCCTTTTTAAGTCAAGAATGAGAAAATGTGTGAGCTTTCTTTACATGCCTAACAGACTTATTTGTCCATCCCTAGACAGACTGTTAGGTCTAGAACTCTTCCTCCTGACATGTTTATTTTTCATGTGCTGGGGGCCTCTTGGAAAAGGGGGAGCTTTCAAACCTGCGGAGAATCTGAAATGAAGGGAAGTCTGCATTTTGTCTGAACAATTGAGCTGGCTGTCAGTTGAATCAAATAGTTTTCAGGCCTCAGCTTAATCTCTTCCAAACCATACACCATATAGCCCTCATCCCCAACCAAACAACATGTCACAATCATGACAGATTCCCTTCCCTAAAGCTTAGATGCTGTTTGTACTCCCAGGCTTGAATGTGCTAAATGTAGTTGCAGCAGTGTTTGAAGAAAAAACTACATTTCTCAAGGACCGCAAGGGCCTTTCCCTTTCCTGGAATGCAGCATCAGAAAGGAAAACTATTACACAGATGAATACTGGGATACATGTGGCCATGCAACATCAGAGTGTGTTAAAGATGACAAATGTTATTGATGAGGGAAAACACACAAGCTAGGAGAGCATGCAACAGTCTGCTTTTGCCTGGTCCTACTAAGCCTTCCATTCCTTCCTCTCCTCTTCTCCATGCCAAATTAACTGAATGCAAACTATTTTGCACTTTGAATTTAGTTTGCAGCAATTGAAGTGAACTGAAGACAAAGGGGGAAAGTAGGAGAGAGAAACTGGGATATTTTAAAAGCAGAAGAAAAAGTGAGACAAGAGATGTTAATTAGGATTGTTCCTGCCAAATCAGGACAGTTGGAGGATATGGAAGTTTGTCTTTTCTCCCTCTCTCCACAACTGCCACAACATTCAAAAGTTATCTGCAGATCAATGGGGGAAAGGCAGTGACTGGATATGAAAGAGGTTACACAATTTGATGAATGCCAGAGGTGACGAATTCCTGATTTGCAGTTTCCACATGCCTGAATTTCTGCCAGCCTGACAGGTCTGCTGGCGTGATGTTGCCCCTTCTGGCTGTTTGCCCATTTTGTGATGGTGGTGGTGGCATCCATGGTGTTTGCTGAAGCCATAAGCTACATGCTCAAGCTTCTTAGGGTGAAAGTGCAGTCTTAATTATGCTGACTGCTGATGTGTGGGAGTGAAGATATCTTTAAAAGAACAGCAGTACACCCTCTTTTTTTGTCTGTGCCACCCAGGCTTTGCCTTTTATTGTATGTTGAGGCTGCTCCATTCTTCCCATTGCATGGGGAGGGATTAACACTCTACTTTCTCCTGCAAAGAAGACACAAAAGGAGCTAAGGCACTTCATGTCACTGAATAAGTCTGGCGGTTTTTCACACAGAGAGGAACAGCAGTCAGGTTCTGCCCTGGTTTGTCCTCTGCCTCTTCCTTGTCTTCTTACCTTTTCATCCACCCATTTATCAGCTTCATTTTGGTACTCACAGCTTTCTGTTGCTCCAGCCAGCAATCCCAGCAGTTGTCTATGTGTGCACTTTTAAGCTGCCAGTCGACTTATGGTGACCCCAAGAATTTCATAGAGTTTTGCTTAGGCAAAGAATACTCAGGGGTGGTTTTTCTGGTTCTTTCCTCTGAAATATACCCTACAGCACCTGTTATTTGTTGGTGGCATCCTATCTAAGTACTAACCAAGGCTGTTAAAACCTGAGAGATCTTCCCAATGCATCTGAAAGACTATAACCTGGCACCTTGATCCTCAGCTAACTCAATGACACCTCCACTGGTTTTAGTGAGGCAAGTTATGTTGAAATGAGATGGAGGAGGAGTAGGGTGAGAGTAAGGTAGATCATAAGAGTAAGTGAGAAAGATTAAGATGGTAATGGAGAATGAAGATGAGAAAGAAAGGGAGGGGGGAGATATAGATTCTGGTAAATAACTGAGTTGGCTCTATGGATCAAGTGGTCTCCAAAGCAAAACAGTTCCCCATCCTGGTTTATATGATATACAACATTTCAGATCTGCATTAAATGATTTAGGATGCAACCCTACACACGCTAATATGGAAATTATAAATCCCATCATATTTATCTAGCTTATTTATTTCATTTGTGAGCTTCCTTTTCCCAAGAGTGGGAACCAAGGTGGTACCCAGAGAGAGTGCATTTAAAAACCTCCACAGTAAACATTTAAAACAATTAAAATCATGAGAATAAAATGGTATAAAATCATTTGAAAATGCACAAAAGATAAAAAGGGATGAATAAAAAAACAATATGAAACCCCCCTGTTTATACATTAAAAACCTACTTAAACAAAAAGGCCTACATTTTCACAGGATGTTGCTTTTGCTCTTATCATTTAAAATGGTCTGGAGGGATATTAATGCCGACAGATGATACCCCCATCTTTGACCATGTGGGCACTGGAAGACAAACCATACAATCCAGGTAATAAAATTTCAAGTCCATTAGCAACAACAATAAAAATAACTTCCCTTGAGAGCTGTTTTTGTACTGAGATACCTTTATTGGACCAATAAAAAATGAACAAAACACATCTTGCCAGCTTTCAATTTTGTGCATTTCTGGTTGGCTTAATAAAGGTATTACTTTTGGGGGTTTTTGGATGTTATTGTATTTTGCCATCTTATCAATACACTGAAGTTGCTTGGCTGCACATTTATTAGTTTTCATCTGTGAAACATTGAAGGGTATGCAGCCTTCACTACCATCACCGCAAGTCACCATGACTGTTGGCCTGCACTGCAAAACTCAAGACACCAACCAAGGTGGGCATGCTGGCTGCCAGATTCTAGGAACTGCAGTAACAACAACAACAACAGCAAAAGTAATGGCCTTATGCTCTCATAACAACACATCCTCATTTCTTCCAAACCACCCCAGTCACGTTTATAGCTCTGTCTCTATTCATGTTCTTTCCTCCCTCCCCTCCTTCCCAGTCAATTCTCAAAAGAGTACAAGGCATACAAATGCATGCTAAACATAATACATTATAACATGGTAATTACTGTGTATACAGAAACGACTCAACTTGTATCGACTTAACAAGACCACACAGCCCCATGCAACCCAAACAAATCAATGGCATATTTTAGTCAAATAAATCCTCCTGGTGGCTCTGGTGGTCTGATGACTCAGAGATTCTCTTGTGTTAACTGGAATTGCGATGGATTATTAAATCTGTGGTCGCCAATGGGTACTTGTAAGCTCCAGCCTTTGAAGTTTTCTTTTTTTGAAATCGTTATATCAGCCGCTCTTATACCCAGTTATTTACATGCACCCTCCAAGTCATTTTCGTGCATCCCACGCTTGGTGCAGATCCACTCTTGATTTATTATTATTAATAATAATATGAGTATTTCTATAACACATGCTCTGCTGGCTTAGCAGGCAGCACCTGAAGCAGGGTACGACAATTTAAAATACCAATGAAATCACAACAGGGCGACTGAATACGCTAACAACAGCGATTAAAACATGGCCATAATAACTTTGATAAAATCACCCGTGACAGCAGCGGAAAAAGAAAAAGAAGCAAAATCCAATCCATTTCAACCAATTTGCAGTACCTTCCTGAAGAGGCTTTTATTAACCAGCCATCAAAACATCTTTAGAGAGGCGACTATCTGAGCATCCAAGGATGGTCTCTTCCACTGTGTGTGTGCTGCCATGGAAATGGTACCTGCTCTAGCTTGTTGTATCTCTCTGTTCTGTAGAACACTGATAAAACAGCAGTTCCTCTCCCAAAAAGTTAAGACTAGAGAGGGTGGGAAGTAGGGTTATCACCACCTGTCTGAACCCAAAGGCAACCAGTGCAATTTTGTGGACACAGGATAGAAATGTTCCTTGCACCTTTCACCTTCAGAAGGAAGGCCACGACATTCAAAACATTTGCAGCACTTTGCAATAGTGGCCAATATAAGTTGTTACTGAAGGACAGAGAGTTATGATCAAATCTTTATCAGAGAAAAATGGCCACTGCCAAGGAGGCTACTCCCCTTCTTGAATTATGCAGGGACCCCGGGGGAAAGGCAGTGAACAACCAGCAATAAAATTTCAACTCCGTTAGCAACAGCAAAGTAACTTCCACTCAGATCCAAACTATTGCTGTTGTCTGTGAAGCAGTCTGGCCCATTCTTAGGTAGAGAATGTTGACTTTCTCAATAAGTCTCTGTACTGTTAAATAGGGGGGGAAACCTATGCCAATCCATGATAGGTATGACAACAGACATCCAGATCCAGACTTGTTCACCAGTGTATCATGACCTGCCCTGCATTCTGATTCATTCAGCCACAAACAGTGTCTCCATCCTCAGCCAGGTTCTCACCAGTTGTCATTCTGATGTTATCCATGTTGAAAATGCAACAATACTGATCACTTAAAGATAGATAGATAGATAGATAGATAGATAGATAGATAGATAGATAGATAGATAGATAGATAGATAGATAGATAGATAGA
>NC_056527.1:139671057-139705358 GCF_019175285.1 Sceloporus undulatus
TATGCCCTTGATTGAGCAGTTTTTAGTGATTTAAGAGACTTCTAATCTCTTATCCACATATTCTCACCACACTGCTGCCATGGAAAAGACACAGGTCTATCTTGTTGTAGCCCTCTGTTGTGTAAACTACAGATAAAGGCAAGTACCTCTTCCACAGATTTAAGAATATAAAGGTGTGAGATGTAAACTGACTCTATGTTTACAACCCTTCTCTTCCTGCCCTCTTAGTCTCTTATTCCTACTAAAACCAAAACAAGATGTACTTAGAACAGTATTAGCAACCTTAAAAAGCTTCCCTGACTTTAATGAAGTTCTCACGATAAAGCAGTGACGATATTAGGGATCATGTCACCAAGTGCAGTAATTCATGGTGTCACTCTCATGGACCTTGTGGCATGAAGGGTGCAGATGGGGATAATCTCCCTCCCTGGGGCCCCCCAGAATCTCACCCTGGAAGATCCAGCATTCTGCCATCATTGTCCCTGCAGTCACAACAGCAAACACCCCCCCCAAAAAAAAAACCCCAAGAATTTCATATTTATATATAAAAAACTCTCCATCCTTAAGGAAGTCACAGCAAACATCCTGCCCACCCAAAGAACATTGTCAGAAAGGAGTCAGACAAATCAAAAGGGAGAGACAATGGGAGAAGAGATAGACAGAAAGGTCCACAGCTTCACCCCCATCTTAACCCATTTAAAGAGAAATGGCATGCCAAGAAGAGTCCCTCGCTTTCTTTCCTTGGGACCTGATGTCATCCCTCTGATGGTGTTACCTAGTGTGGTCTGAAACCCTTGCACAGCCTAAGTGATACCACTGCAATAATGCCATAGTCTGTATCATTAGCCATTCATGTCATTGCTCCTTAAACAGTATCACTACCATACACATACACTCTCTGTCACTGCAGTTGCTCCCTATCCCTCGTCCCCATCAGGGGGCTGCAGTGCTGAAGACCATGTGCCATTGTTCTTCAAGTGATGCTGGGACAAAGAAAAATTGTACTGCTCCAAAAGGTTATTAAATGTGTGATACTGACCTAATTAGACACCTGGGGTCTTGAAACAGCTGCCTATAAATCTCCCAGCCACTTTCTCACCACTTGTTGCTTTCAACCATCCTTTGTGAGGACTAGCAGTATTCTTGGCATTCATGCATTTCTGACCTTGGACTGGATACTATTTTGACACTGTTTTACATCATACTGGCTTTGTTTATCAGAACTACTGACTTGCTGAACGACTTCTGGTCTGGTTGACAACCACCCACTTGTTTCTCCTTTCATCCTGCTGCATTCCCCGTGACTGATCTGGACCACATTAGTTGCTCAACAGATTTTGTATTCCAACCAACTAATTCCTGGGGCGCTTGCTGATTGGAGCATAAGATAAAGGGATTCAAGACCTGTTCTCCCAGAATCTTATTGTAACACTCAAACCACTACACTACATTGGCACTCTGGAGATCAAATACACCAGTCATAACAGTTAAATATAATTGTTAGGGCAGGAAGATATAAAGGAGCATCACTCATCTCCTTTTCTTTAGAAAAATACAAATTGCATTACAAGGAACACTGTTTAAGACAAGGGAGGAAAGAGAGGGACAAAAAAAGTAAAACCTGATGGCTGGTGCCTATTTAAAGAGACTGACAGTTTTTTCTCACATAAAGAGAAAATACCTCATGTTGCTTCTGGCAACCTTGTCCAAATTGCTTCAAGCTTTACCATAGAAACGGTTGAGAATCTTGGGTGAAAAAAGAAAGAAAAGACAATGGACACGAAGGGTAGCACTATAGCAATAGGAACATCTGTTATGTACGCAAAAATGTGAGCAAGATTATTTTTGTAACCCCCCCCCCCCCCACACACACACACAGGCACTGGCCAATATACAATGCATCATTGTGGCAGCCACTCGGCAGCCATTAGCCACCTCCCTGTGTTTGACAGATGGAGCTTTGGGACTGCTGTCTGGTCTGTAGTTTCCATTAAAGAAAGCACTTACTGTATGGAAGAACATGTCTGCAGTGCAGTCTATGCATGTCTCAACAAGGAGTGTTTGTGGAGGTTTTTTCAACACTATGGGATATTCTGCCTGATTCTATAGATAATTGGGACTTTGCAGCAAATCCCCAGTTTTGCCCATAGAAACCCACTGCTAAACCACATACCTTTCAACTGTCCCAATCTGTCAAGGACAATCCCGATTAGTCCTCTGTTATCCCACTTTTCCAACTACTTTTAAAATGTCCCCATTTTTCTCTCTACCTCTCACTTTCCCCCTTTGTCAACTGCTTACTTCAGTCGCTGCAAACTGATTTCAAAGTATAAAAGAAGTTTACACTCAGTTAACTCAGCCCCATTCTGATGTCATTTGGCCATGTGTATTCTGGTTTTCATCTGTGAAATTCAGGAATGTATGGTCTCATCTATAGCACACAATTACTTATAGCCATGAATGAGACAATGCACCACCAATTACCGAGCGAGAAAGAGAGAACAAGGGGAATTTTTAATAATATTTAAAGGAGCCCTGGTGGCGCAGTGGTTAAATGCCTGTACTGCAGCCATTCACTCAAGACCACAAGGTTGCGAGTTCAAGACCAGCAAAAGGGCCCAAGCTCAACTCAGGCTTGCATCCTTCCGAGGTCGCTAAAATGAGTACCCAGACTGTTGGGGGCAAATTAGCTTACTTGCTAATTAGCTTACTTGCTGTTCACCGCTATGATCTTTGGAATAGCGGTATATAAATAAAAATAAAAAAAAACAAAGTAGAAATGCAACACGTTTTGTCCCTAGTGAGGAAAAGTGTGACCAATTATAGCAATTTTACACTACCTAACAGGCATGGAGACTTCCTATAGGATCCTATTCTTCCCCCTGTGGTGTTTTTAGCTACCACTTCCCTAAACTACAGAATCATGTCTTTCCAAGACAGAATTCTAAGCACCTTACTGATGACAATGTTAAGAAAGCTCAGATTTTGCTTCAAGGCAAGACTGAGAATAGGTGACATGCAGGCCTGCAAATGCACTCAAGAACAAAAGGCAGCTCAGTGTAGGGTGGATGGTCTTTCACCCCTTAAGCAGGTTCTAGCAACCAAATTAAACATGTCACAGACATTCATATGTCTTTCAAAAACTTTCTCCCTCTAGGGCCTTAATTCAACCATCTCGAGGCCTGAGGCCACAGTGCACAGCCACAGGGTATGATTATGGTTCCCGAAACCTCTCTGGCGGGTTCATTAGCAGCAACTGCTTACTGAGGCTATCTGCTGCCAGGGAAATCTGGTGCCATAGCAGCTTGCTCTCTGTGGGGAAGCACGCAGCGTGTGGTCCCATCTGTAAGCAACACGGTACAAGAGGGCAGAAGAACATGCTGCATTTTGTAATGAGACTTCCTGCAAAAACAATGAGTCTTGGCCCACGACTTGAAGATGAAAACAAAAGCAAGACAACACAAGGAAAATTAGTGGGGACGAGCAAGAGAAAGAAGAAACCCGATGCAATGAGGAGGGTGTATAGTTGAAACCACCATGGGTCCTTTTCAACTGAAGAGATTTAAATAGGCACTATATTAGAAGCAGTGCTACATCATCTCCCCCCTTCTCCTTCCTTCCTTCCTTCCTTCCTTCCTTCCTTCCTTCCTTCCTTCGCTCTCATGGATCCTGCTTGGAATGGGGGGGGGTGTTAAATTACCAAGCCCCAATGGATACCAAAGACCCACTGTACAACACCTGATTTCAGACATTATCTTTTGCATGGCACACTTTTGGGGGTCTGTTTTTAAGAGGATTGAACATGGATTGAGAAAGCCTTCTTTTCAATGGGATGCACGCATGAAACTTTTGTTCCGTGTTTTCTTCTCACCAAACAGGTGTAATAAGTTCTTGAACCTGTGTTAAGAGAAGGATGGATGCCAACAGTGAATAACATCTTCCATCATCACAAAAACAACAGCACCTCTTTTCTGTCTTGGATCTTAACTTATTAAGTATCCTTCAGCTCAATGCTATGGAATGGAGGGAGCCTTCCAAATGTTGCTAGACTAGAACTCACAGCAGTCCCATAGTCAGCACTGCCAATGGTAAGGGATGCTGAGAATTATAGTTCAAGAACATGTGGAATCCCACACCCCTGTAAGAATGGAAAGAATATCTGAAAATATTTAGGAAGAAATGTAGTAAAATATGTGGATGTGTTCTGAGTTTTGAGAAACTGTGGTGAAAAGAATTGTGGACAGATAAAACTCTTGACAGTTTATTTATTCTGCGCAAAATTCACACATGGTAGTTTTGCATTATTTCTTGCACAGAGAAGGCTATGCCATGTGCAGAAAAATCTGTTTCTTATGAAGAAAATGCTGCATTTGAGAACATTCTGGACAAAATTTTCATATGGATGGTGTGCATAGAGAAGAGAACTTTCTGTGCAATAATATTTCTACCCAAGATATATTTTCTGAACAGAAAATGCTGCGTTCTGGGAAAAACAACCATGTGCACATTTTGCCCAGAATAAATCCTGAATTGTGAATAGTCTTCCAAAACCACACAATTTTCTAAGGCTTTCTTTCATCAGGGGAGAAAAATAGCTAAAACGACTCGTTGTTTCCTTCAAAAAGAAACTTAGTAAAAGATTGCATCCCTGTTCTAGACAAAGCTACTTCACTGGCAGGAGACCAGATGAAGCAATGCAGCCAATGCACCTTTTAGGTCTATTATTCTAAAAGTGGTTTGCATAATGCAATGGAAAATACATTAAGGAGGAAATAATGATGAGAAAGATACCCCTCCCCTCTTTTCCCCCTCCTTTCAAATTTCTCTTCCTACCTCTTTGCAATGAAATCAATTCTGAATGTTTATTTTTGTTATGGGGCAAAGGGAGAGCAACTTTGGCTCCCTGTCAAATGATGTACAAAACACCTGGGAGAACCGGAGTCACCTGGTGCAAACAGTGCTCTTTCTAGTGTAAAATGAAATGATGTGTGCAGGATACAGAGAGATGCCATCTCATCTCTAGGGAAAGGAATCTGTTGCCCTGGGAGAAGTCATCACTTGAAAGAGGAAAGATCAGTGCATGCTTCAAATCAGGTCTACCAAGGGAATACTGGGCAACTTTAACATCATGAAAACATAACAACTCTTTCCATCAATGCAAACCCAACCAGATGGATAGGTGGCCATACTGCAACTACTGGGAAGGCAAGGACAGAATTGCACCCAAAATAACAATTCTGCCCCTCAATGAAATTTTCTTTCTTTCCCTCAACATCTAGCATTAGAGAGAGAGGCTGCATCCACACTGCATAAATAATCTGGTTTGACACCACTTTAACTGCCACGGCTCAGTGCAATGGAATTCTGGAAACTGCAGTTTGTTGTGGCACCGGATCTTTGCAGTCAGAGAGAATGAAAACCATTCACACCTAGAACTCTGATGTTGCTATGCCTACATCCCCTTGGTATGCACCTTTTCTTTCAACATCTAAAGTGTATTTCTAAATGCTCAATTGAAGTTTTAAATTGCAGCAGTTCTAGAAATTTGGAGATTGAAGGACAACTTCATGGGGAAATCCTTATTGTGGCAACACATTCACACACACACACCACCATAGCTACAACCCCACTACTAGGGATAGGGGTAAATGCTTCATTCAGTTTGTATTTTTTGTGTGTGCAGACTTATCCAATTCTCCAGTCTTATACACATATCAGAACACAGTTGCATTCCGAAATCTGCTTTTTCCAAATGCTGCAATAAAAGTTGGGATGAGGGAGTACATCAAACTGTTCATATTAAGGAAAAGTGTATGCAAAACCATTATACGGGGGGTAGGAGAATGTGTACATTTGGGGAAATGTATTTTTGCATTTGGGTCAATTTAGGAGAAATGTCCATTTTAAATGCAGAAATTAATGTGTAGACGTCGCAGAAGAAAAACTGCAAATTGATATGGAAATGGGACAGTATGATCTTCATGATGGAAATCGGACACGCTGAACAAAAGTGAATGTGACAGCTTTGTCCACCGCCATCTGGTCTGGCAGTAAATTGACAGCTATTGTGGCCCTGATTGGGATAAATTCTTTCTTTCTAAGAATGTCCTTCAGAATGTTACATTTTTTTGGGGAGGGCAGTAAAGATGTTAACCAAAGGGTGCGCGGGTAAATCTTTAAGAAACACACGCAAAGAAGTTGGACATGCCCCCAACCACCAAATAGCTTACATTTAACTGGGATTTTGGTCCAGTCATACTTCAGTTCCTCCAACAAGGCTGCAATGTCGATGGCTATGAATTATTCCTGAGATTGGATCTGGATAAGGATGTTCAACAAATTCCATATTTGGGATTTTAAAATGCATGTTGATACTTAATGTGTAACTTTCTCCACATTCTAAGGGGGAGAGACAAACTCATCCCAAAAACCTAGAAATTACATATGTACAAGAAGCTTCTGTTTCTTAAAAGATTTTTACAGAAGGAAGAGGAGAAGGTGATGACTAAACTGGCTTACAAAACACAAACACACACACACCTGCTACCTGAAAAAGAGTGAAACCAGCAACCATCATGACCCCTCATTTACCAAAGCTGGTATAATTCTGAGAAAAGATGTGATGTAGCCTCCATGTGCGGCTGGAGATCGAGGGAAAGGATCCACTTAGATTTTGGAAGGATGGATATCTGGAACCAGTGGATCATCCATTGTGAGCCCGAGGTAGGGAATTATTTGTAATCCTTTGTTCATTTCCTTCTTGATAGAAGCAACAAAAAGAAAAAAGAAAATGTTTTTTAGTTTTCTTCCTGCTGTATGAAAGCCTTTAAAACTTTTGCAAAGACTATTCACACTTCAGGACTTATTATGTACAATATCTGCATATGTTTTGTGTGTGCGCGAGAAATGAACCTAAACCGAAGTATAATCTGATTGTTGCTGCTGCTGTTGTTGTGCCTTCAAGTTGTTTCTTATTTATGGCAACTCAGGTGAACCTATCATGGGGGTTTCTTGGCAAAAATTTGTTCAGAAGCCATTTTGCCATTGCATCCCTCTGAGACCAAGAGAGTGTGACTTGCCCAAGGTCACCTAGTGGGTTTCCATGAACGAGTCAGGATTCAAACCCTGGTGTACAGGATCCTAGCCCAACACCCAAATGAAGCTAAGTCTTACCAAAATGTAATCTATAGGATTTTTTTTAAAAAGAAATAAGTATAGATACAGAAGATGATGGGAATTAGAAAGTACAGAGAAGCTGAATGAATTCTATTGGGTTGTATTTTAAGAGAAAGAGGAGGTAGAAGCAACTCTCAAAGGCGAGCACAATTTCCCCTTCCATCCCGAGAAACCTGGAGTGAATAAGCACTCAGCCCCTCCGTTCTGAACTTTAATTCTTGTCCGTCAGCTTCACTGTATCTTCTCTCCCCCAAAATGTTATTATCTATCACTCTCCTGGCATGATGAAGACTGGGTGCTTCTCCCGTCTCTTTCGTACCACTGATAAGCATGACAGGACATAGGAATGGAGGACGGGATTCACATTTCCAAGTGTATGAAATGCCATTTACATGTTGTAAGTGCAGTGAATTTTGATCAGCTCTAGCAGGGGTGGAGGTGGGGAAGGAAAGAAAGGGGAATTGCTTGTACGCTTCACATATCTTAAACAAATCAAATCAAGGCCAAATTTGGTACCCTTTTTCTCCCCTTCAAGATCCAGCTGGGGAGAAACAAAAGAAGAAAAACAAAGATGATGGTATGGCGCCAGTCCTGATTAGGACTCCCAAAGCCCCAAAGTGGGAGAACTCTCAAAGCTGTGTAGTTTCAAAGAGGATCATGACATCCAATTCCATTTCTGTTTTTTTAATGTTTTGAGGAAGGGATTAAAGGCAAATCTGGCATTCTGAACATTTCCTTTCCCTTTCACTACTCTTCAGTGGGCTTGTTCAAGGGGCCTTCCTTTGGAGAGATGGGTGTTCCTTTGAAAGAGACGATGGTTTTTATTGGGTTTTGAGTTTGATCTTCTTGCAAATAATGTCCTCTTTGTGCTTAGCCTATTTCCCAGCTTCTTTGGACAGGAATAGCCATATTCTCACACATGAGCCCACACAGAGGTCAGGAAGGGAATGTTCCTTACCACCCACATACAGAATTCCCTCCATACAAATCATGATCCTATAAACCTATTCCTAAAGCAGCTGGTGTACACAAAAGCTGTGGACACAGCTAAAGCCTAATCTGTCCATCTCTACCATACACATATACATAGTGTGGCATCCTGTTAGTGACTTATGCAGGTTTAAGTTCCCTTACAGAAAGAGTGGGGCATTTTTGTCCAATGAGGAAATCGATATTCAGTTGAAAGCTGTGCATACAGTGCTCTTGTGCTTGTGTGCCTTTGTGCATTGTACATACAGAAGTGCACTGGACACTGGAATAATGCATGCCACATGTGTTTGCATATTTGGTTGCACAGTGTTGCAGTTCACTAATGCACAACCACCACATAACTCTGTGAGTGCAAAATTACACACTGTCTCCATGATGTAGGGTCTTGACTATACACGATTTTCAACACTCAAAGCAAAAACGGATATTTGCTGTTGAAGAGAAATATCTCCATCAAATGGCAGATTGGCACACACAAACAAAATGTCTGTGGGAGAATGGAGTGACCTAATATGTCAAATCTCTAAAAATGGGTGTACCAGCTGCCCGTGTGGTATATCAGAGTCTTGGATTAAGACTTGGGAGATCCAAGTCTTGTCCTGTTGAATCATGAAACTTAACAAGGGATTTTCACCAAGTGCCTCTCAATCTGACCTCAATCATAGGACTTTTCAAGGACCACAGCTAGCCATGTTAGTCTGGTTTAAACAAACATATAGAGTCTAGTAGCATTTTGAAGATGCACAAGCTTTATTTGGCACTATCTGGAGTGTATCCAACGCTACCAGGACTGTGCCTAATATTCCAAAAAGGGGGCATGGGATCTCTTATTTTCCTGTCTCTTCTTTCAACCACTGGAATCTTTCCATCAGTATATCAAAATCTTAAAAGTGGTACATCACAAAGCCCTTATTTGGTTTCTAGCCCCTAAAAAAAATCCTCATGAGTTGTCATTGGCTCTCTTCTTTGAATTTATGAAGTCTTCTGTTTAGCATTTATATTTGAAACTGGTTATTGCTACTTGGACAAATCAGTCACTGAGCCAGCATGGTGTAGTGGTTTGAGTGTTGGACTAATACTCTGAAGATCAGGGTTTGATTCCTACTTGGCCATGAAACCCACTAGGTGACCTTGCGTAAGTCAAAAGCTTTCAGCTTCAAGGGAAAGCAGAAGCAAAATTCCTCTGATCAAAATCTTGCCAAGAAAACCCTCGAAAGGTTCAGCTTAGGGTTGCCAGAAGTCAGAAATGACATGAAGACATACAACACACACACACCTGATTTCCTGATGAGTTATAGCTGTTTCCTTTTTTGCTTCTTTTAGCAAGTCCCCATTTAGAATTTCAGCTTGAAACACAGTACTGTCCCACAGATGACAACTAAACACAGTACTGAAAATGTTGGGGGATCTTCTTGAGTTATGACAGCTCCCCCTTGCTTCTAGTGACATCACTTCCCAGTTTGAAATTTTGACTTAAAATGCAGGCCCTATACAGACCGGCCTAAAAGGCGGGCCTGTGTGTGAAGTTGGGGTGTCGCATCCAGATGATGTATGCACTGACTCCATTCCAGGGTGCCTTGATGCCATGCTCCACATGGCACATGGCATCATGGCGCTCCCCCAGCCCTGTCCAAACAATTCAGCGCTGAAGGAGCGCCATATAGCTGTGCTGCCATGGCTATGGTGCCCTTTTGAGGATACAAAAAGAAACAGCTTTTTGCTGCTCCTTTTTTTGCCCTCGAAAGGCCAGATTGGGGCTGCAGCGTGATTTTGCTGCAGCCCCGATTGTCTGTAGAGCTTCTCAGCATTATAAGTTTGACCTAGATCAGAAACACTATCTAGTAAGATGTCCCAATGAGTTATTGCTGCCTCAGACAGACAGACATTGTCCTTTGTTCTGCTAAGCTTTCATATACTGCACTTAGTCCACAAAATGTGTTAGTCTTGTAGGTACAACAGGACTCTGTCATTTTTGCAACCTCTCAAAGTTGCTATGGGAAAGAGAACCTTGTAAGCTGTCTTTAACTCACCAGAGAAAAGGCTGGCAATAAATGTTAAGAATAGCAACAACAATTGTGTAATGATGAGCAACAGCCATCTCTACTTTTTATTAAAATAGAGAGCAATGTGTCATAGCTTGTCCCAGGTTTTTGAATAGGGAACAATGCAAAGTTTCTAACTGCCACATGTGATAATATTGCACATAAGCAATAGTAATTTAAGAATTGCATTAATCCCCTTGATGTGAAAATATTATATCCACTTTTGGAGATAAGTGTCTCATGATGCCAGACAGTGTTCAGGAATGCAGGCATGCCTTGAAACACAATGGAAAGCTTTAGCACACTGCATTCACAAAGCATCACCAAGCGGCATCACATTTGATGGATATAGCTGTTTCAACACTTAAATGAACTGCCGCCAGCTCATGGTCACACACCTTGTTTGGACCTCATTTGGGGTAAAACTAGAATGGCACATATATATTTTTTTCCTGAGAAGGGCTCTTGGGAGTTTTGTTCAAAATGATATTGCTAAGTTGCCTTTGGGATGTGAATCCTTTGCAGAGAGGCCTATGTCCCGAGCAAATCAAGGCACCTGCCAGGCATCACATTACATGAGGCTGTCTCTGCAAAACAGTCTGCATCCTGCCTCAGCTCTGACAATGCAGGCTGAGCTGATTGACATTGACAGCTCCCCTGGTGCACCATTAGCTGCAGCACTGCCAGGCAGGCTGTGCTCACCTGATCTCTGCATTTTCCTTCCCTTCTGCATGGAAGGCAGTGGATATCTGAGAGGTGTTCATGCTGGGCATCAACTGTGGGCTAATTACTGGCAACTAGTTCACCAGGTGGGCCTTTGTGGCTCCCAAGGAAAGGGGTTATGGTTGGGGCAAGGGAGGAAGTCTGCCAGGTTATTATGGAAACTGTTCTCAGAGCTTGGAAAGCTATGTTTGAAAGTAATTAGTTACCACTATCATCCCAAAGACGCCTCCCCACATTAGTTAGTTGTCAAATGAAGGGGGAAGATAGGACTGTGACCATGAAGCCTACTTGGGGGTAGTGTCAAGTTTAAGAAAAGCTAGTTTATGAAAGACCTATGGCTTGTCTACACAATTAAATATTCCTCATTCTATTAAAATAGAAGGAGATTCCTCCTCATACAGTTTGGAGGAATTTGGAGGGGGGTTGTATGTGAAAAACTCCTCAAACTCCACAGAAAAAGGAATAGTGTTTTTCACTAGAGTATCTGTAAGGATGTGCATTATCAACCATGTGGCCATCTGTCCACTTTGCATTAATTTGTATAGTTGCATATTTTTGGTGGATAAATGTGAATTTGCTCAGGATAGTGGGGAAAAAAAACGTCAACACAAACGCGTGAAACTCTGCAGCATTTTGCACAATGTACTTACATGTAGATTAACCCCTAGCCTATGAAAGCTTGTGCTACAACTTCTTTTGTACAGTTAGTCTTAGACAAGATCCCTTTGTATGTTGAAGAAAACAGTTTGCTTAGATACAGAAAATGTTGCTGTTCCTAGGGATTTCAAGTTACACACGTGCAAAACTTTCTGAGCCGTGCTCCAAAACATCTTGACACTTTCTGTTGACAGCATAACACCTAGAACATTGAAATAATATAAAAATAGAAAAGTGTCATGTATACAGTTTGGAAACAGCCTTCCTCCTTACTGATAAGTTTGTATGTATGCCCTAGCCTTTTCTTGCTTAGCTACTACCACTGCATGTTTTTGTAAGACTTCAATATAAAATTAGTTTAAAGGCCCGTTTGGGGTAAAAGCTTAGGCTAGCAAGCCAGGGGTTACTTGGCCTTGTGTTGTTAAATAAACTGTGTGTTCAATCTACAATTAGACTCCATTCATGCACCTTAAAGGATTATAAAAAATCCCTATCAGTTCGCCTTATAAACAAGATGAAATGCAACTCATGTCAGAATTGGCTGGCATGGTCACCCACAATAGGTTGCTCTTGTTATGTGCCTTATGTCATTTCCAATTTAAGGCCACCAGAAAGTGAACCTATTAAAGTGTTTTCTTGGCAAGATTTGCTCAAAGGGGCTTGCAATTGTCTTCCTTTGAGGCTGAGAGAAAGTGACTAGCTCGAGATCACCGAGTGGATTTTCATGGCTGAGCAGAGATTTGAAGAGTTTTCAGTTTGTTCCTCCTCATCCAGACACTGCTTTAGTTCCAAAACAGATTCCTTTGAATTCGGTGGAAAGGAGGGATAGAGTTGGGCATCATCAGCATACTGGTGACATCAAACTCTTACATTCCAGATAATTTCTGCCACTGGCTTCACGTAGATGTTGAACAGCATAGGGGACAAAACCAGGCCCTGGGGTCCCCACAGACAATCCCATAGAATCAAGCAGGGATCCTCCAGGCCCTCTGAGAAGGACAGGAAACTGCTGTAAAACACCATCCATGAACCAATCCCATGGACACTATGAAAACCACCAATGAGATCTAACAGAATGAACAGCAACATTCCTCAATAAAGTTTCAGCCATAGGTCATCCACCAAGGTGACCAAGGCGGATGGTGCACTTTTAGACAGAATGGAATTCTGCCTAGCAGCAGTGCATCCACAACTCCACAACTTTATCCACTTAGTCAATTCCTCTTTCCTGGCTCCTTTTATAAGCCAGAAAGGACACCTGTACAAGATGCATATGGTGCCTGTCACCCCTCCAAAGATTCTGTCCACATCCTCAGGCTATGCAAACTGATATGTCCCTAATACAAAGGCCAACCAGGAGACATAATTACATCCACTGGACATGTAATGACTTCTGACTATTGTTATTGTTCCTAGAACATCACATACATTAGGCCAAAACAGATGTGCATTATTTCCATACTTTTGACTCTTTGTTGTTGTTAACTGCTGTTGGCTTTGACTTTTAGAGACCGATGAATGAGAGGTCTCCAAGTTTGGACTATAATATTCCGTATCGTAGATTTTAGGTACGGTATATACTCATGTATAAGTCTAGAAATTTAGGTTAAAAAAATTGACCCCAAAAACCTGGGTTGACTTATCCATAGGTCAGTGTAAGTACTGTACTTTAACTCTTTTTTTTTTTTTAAAGGAACCATCTCCTGGTAAAAGGCAAGCATGTAATCTGCCCTTGAAGCACTCTACTTTCTCAACTATCCAATTTTAATATGGGCACAAACAATTATCCTTGCTGGAGTTTTGATCTTTGGCATTGTTTTCCTTTGCTTTGTTCTTTACATCCTTTGTTACATGCTCCTCAGTTTTACCCTCGACTTATCTGTGGATCATACCAAAATCCATAATTTTGGCCCCAAAATCTGCCCTCGACTTATACATGAGGTTGACTTATAGTTGAGTATATATGGTACTTCAAATACAAAGTGACCCTGTTCAAACTGCAAAGTGGCAAGTCCAACAGGAATAAAATTGGCTGGGGAGAAAGGCTAAAGAATCAAGTGTTTGTGGTCCTCCTGTGAAATAAATCAGGGATTATGGATGGGTTAAAGAAAACACCCACTATACAGCCAGATAGCAGAGCATCTCCCCTTCTCTGCTCCTCCTTTGGAAAACCTCTTCTAGAGCAAGCCCACAACCCGCAAATGGACCAGTCACTGAGCGAGGGGAAATGTACTTCGACATATACAAAAAACCTACAGCTTGCGTGAAGGAAGCTGTACAAATCTCCTGTGGCACTGATAGCTGTCAAGGTCAAGGGCACAAAACACTCTGGGCAGGGATCCAAGTTTTATAGAGTTGACAAACCCATTTTCTTTATTTCTGAACTGATTCATTTGTTAGGAACAGCTGCCCCCCCCCCCCGGCCGCTGCCGCCGCTGCCGCCTCAACCACCTCATCTTCTTATCCCTGGGTTGCAGGAGTGTGTTCAAGCTAAAACTTCGAAGCTGGGCAAGCCTCGGCACAAGTAAAAACAAATTATACAACTAAATCTCTAAAGGGACAGACTATCTTGCAGCCTTGATGTAACTGTATAGAGAATAAGTGGAGAGATAAGGCCTGTCCTCTTTTCTAGTATGATTGCTCAGGGCATAGGGGAGGAGAGCAAACTAACAGTGAAATACATTTACTACCTTCCTGTCCATCCATCTCACAATCTATCACTGTTCTTTCAGATGCTGGATGCCAGCTGAATGTTTAAAACAACATTGGATTTGTGGAGTCTGAACAGCTGTGGAAGCTCTGCTCCTTATGCTGAGGAACAATGTGGTCCATAGGCTTACCATGCAAGGCTTTCTCAGTAGTTACACCTTTTAGAGAACTTGTTTCCATCAATGATCTGGCTATCCCTTACCCTTTTGGATGTCCGGTGGCAGTTAAATATATATCTGCTTTTACATGCTTTGGGAGAACCAGCAAGTGTTTAATTTGCCTGTGAATGCTGCTTTTTTGATTTTATCAAATATTTCTAACTGTTTGACTTATTTGTAATTTCTTTTTGAAATAGGATTTTTTAATTAAGAATTTGACATACAACAGTGAAAGTTACATTTTAAAAAAGGAAATATTAAGAAAAAGGAAGAAAGCGTTGGCTATAAAAAGGAAGTATAACGAAGTAGTAAAGTGGAGTCTGACTTTCTTTTCAATACTGTATGTATATATAGTACAATCATACCTCTCTCACTAAACCAATATCATACACTTCTTCTGATAACCGAAATGTTACTAAGTCTTGAAACCAGCAGTTACTATGGCCTGTTACAGACAGCCAAAATAAAGCTGCTTCGAGTCACTTTGGAGGTATGGTATTTCAATGATACATGCGGCCTAAGAGTCCAAAGGCCGCACCAAAGTCATGCTCCAGTCCTAAAGACTGGAGTGCAGCTTTGGTGAAGCTTCCAGACTCTTAGGACTCACGCATCATTGAAATACCATACCTCCAAAGTGACTCGAAGCAGCTTTATTTTGGCTGTCTGTAATAGGCCCAAATCATTTTCTTTCTCTCCCGCCGCCCCACTCAAAAAACTCTATCAGGGTCTCCAATATTTTAGAAATGCCACTAATGATATTTCTCTAATGAAACCTGGTAATGTGTCCATTTCTGCTAACTCATTTAGTTTTAATAACCATTCCTCCTTAGCAGGTAATATTGATTTCTTCCATCTATCTGTAATTTCAAACCTGCATACAGTAATTTACAATTTTATACTCAAAGATTTCGAGCATTTATTAACTGTGACTTTAAATTGTGTGTTTTTATGTAAGATTATTAGTTGCCTTGAAATCTTGCAAAGAAGGGTGAGATATACATTAAAAGAATAAATGAACTCGGTAATTGAGTCAAGACGTAGCCATGCTAGTTTGAAAAATCAGTATGCAAAGAGATGTTGTTATTCAACAGTGTTACTATCAGTATTATTTCATTATTTTTAAGTTTGGTAATCAATGTTTTAGTTCTATCTTTTTAAATTATTGCAAGCCACCTTGATCCCTTTTAAATAAATAAAATAGTGTTGTCTGGATGAATGAAAGCATGCGATAACTTACTGTTGCCTGAAATAATACAGATGCAGAGAAGACATTCCATTTTTGACTCGGTTCCCAAGCAGTCTGATACCTTCCATCCTGTCAGTGGAGCAGTGAATCTGCTCCAGGTTTTAGTCTGATCTAGCCACAGTCCTGAACCTTGTCCTTAAATGAGATTCAGATTATTGGATATTTCCTTTAAAGTGCAGATGCTGATATGGATTCCCCCTATCACTTTTGTTTGTTGTGTGCCTTCAAGTCATTTCCAACTTATGACAACCTGGTAAACCTATTGCAGGGTTTTATTGACCAAAATTTTTCAGAAGGGTGTTTTTTTAATCATTGCCTTCCTCAGGGGATGAGAGATTGTGACTTACCCAGTCGGTAGCGATGGGGATTTGATCCCTGGTCTCCAGAGTCCAACACATAAACCACTATACCATGCTGCCTCTACTACCACCTCAGTCACTACTGTTTCCAAATACTGAAGTGTAGAGCAGACTGAAGTAGCTGTGCAAAGGAACATTCAGCACTAGTTTGGGGGTGGAAAGAAGTGAGTAGGATGACATATGCAACAACCATGAGAAAGAGGAGGACTCTTATATGTGTGGTGGTCTATAAATCTTAGAGTTGCATGAGCCAGCAAGACATAGTGCTTTGAGCACTGGATTACAACTGTGGAGATCAAACTTCACTTCCCCACTCAACCTGTTGGGTGACCATGGGCAAGTCACACACTCCCAGTCCCAGAAAACCCCATGATAGGTTCACCTTAGGGTCACCATAAGTCAGAAACAACTTGAATACACACGACGACAAAGCATGAGCTGATATAGAGCAAGCAGATGGTGGAAACATTTGCCTTCTCTCATAATTCTAAAACAATTCCAGTAAAGCTGAATAAAAGGACATTCACAGGCGACAAAACCAAACAGATGGACATCCAGGACATCTTTTTCCTGGCCATCAAATACTGAAACAGAAAAATTCAGTACCGCAAGGGTCCCTCTCACACAACACACAATTACAGTGCTACATTCACTTTTAACTGCCATAGCAATATCCCATGAAATCCTGGGATCTGCAGTTTAGGGTGAGCTATGTAGAATTCTCAGCCAGAAACAAAGCTCTAGTGCCTTATCAGAGTACAAGCCTGAAGATTTCTAAGATGCTGCCACTGCAGTTAAAATGGAATACAGTGCTATAACAGTGCAGTGTGAGAGGGCCCAAGATGTACTGGCCTTCAAGAGATATCTTTCAAAGAGGATTAAATGAACTCATGAAAGTCACCAGTGGCTACTAGATGGTTATATATTATCTGCAGTGTTCAAGGGAATATGCCTTTAGATGCTGCTGAGGAACATGAACAGGAGCTGCTGCATACAGAACCTGCTTATTGGCTTCCCACCAGGATCTGTTTGGAAACGGCTGGAAATAGGATGCTGGACTAGGTAGACATTTGGTCTGACCCAGCAGGGCTCTGCTGATGTTCATATATTTTTAAGGATTGTAGGCATGCTTTCCATTTCTGCTGAACTGCTCTGCAGATGGAAAGCATTCAGAGATTGCTAGCCTATAATATTTTCAGTATGGGTCAGTAAAAAAAAAGAACAACAACAGAAAACGCAACTCTCTCCACACATAGCAGCACTGTGTTTCAGGAGGATTCAGCAGGGAAGAGGGGATGGAAAAGAGAGATCAAGGTGAGTGAAGTGTATCCCATTCCCTATTCATTGATTCATGGATTCTCTCCACCCCACCTATTTTCTTTCTTGGCTTTTTTCTTTCTTTGCCATTTTGTAGTCAGAGATGACAGGTCTTTTTATCTCATTTCCCTTGTGTTTTACAACCCTAGCTCTCCTGCAATGAATCCTCTTTTGTTTCACCCAGACAAATTTTATCACAATAATACTTCACACCATACAAGAAAACTTTCTTTGTTCACCTGGCAGTAATTTGTATGAATTAAACCCCTGATTTCCTAGGAAAGCCATATGCAGATAAACAGAACAGAGTCTGGGACAGTTTCATTCACAGGGATAGAAGGAGGCTGACAGGAGAAATGAGGGGACATGTGTGACATTTGTAAATAACTCCATTTAAGAGAATGGCCGACACATACATGTGGAGGCAAATCTCTAGAAATACATAAGTGTGAGTTATATGTGGCTCTCTGCAAGAACGGGGTAGAGAAAACAAAACAAAATTACTCCACATTTTTGTTGAGTAGTAGTAGTGGAATTGTAGAACTGTGCCTTCAGGTCATTTTCAACTTATGGCAAACCTAAGATGAACCTATCACAGGGGTTTCTCAGGCTGAGAGGGTGTTACTTATCCAGTAGGTTTCCATCTCTGAGTAAATGTCCAACTGATGGTCTTCAGAGTCACAGTCCAGCTCTCAAACGGCTACACCATCCAGCTCTCCTTTTGGCCAACAACTCCCAGAATCTCCCAACAAGCTGGCTATGCTATCTTCAATGATTCTGAGAGTTGTACTCAAAAGAGTAACTTTACCAAAGTCTGGGTGAAATAACTAGGGATGAATAACTAACGCTGTGGTCTGGGAGAGAAATAGGAATTAGAAAAGGAAGATAAAAAGAGGTTAAAATACCTAGGGCTTGTTCTTAACCGCATTTTCTCATCACAGAGCTTTTTTTTTCATTTTAGGTTCTTCCAAAATACTCTCACATAATCTGTCACATTGAAAACATCACACTCTCCCTTATTTTGACATTCCTCTCGCCATCAACATCCACTGAAATGGAACTGAGCATGACTGCAAGAGACACTGAGATAAAATTGTACTGAAACATCCCCCAAAATATAACACATCTCTTTTAAGCACCATTATCTCCAAACTGCCTCATAAATAACCAGGAAAGAATAATTTAATTTGTAGACACCTAAACACTTCGCTACTCTTATCCAGCTCCTCAGGTTTCCAAGCAAATCCTACAAGGTGATGTGTAGGATTCAAAGACAAGAATTGCATTCTTAAAGATCATTTGTTAACCAGGAATGGTGCTTTGTTTGTGATATCTCTTAACATCCCCATTGTCATTCAGTAGGAATGTGCAAAGTCTCCCGGAGGAATGTGGTACTATTGAAAAACTCTTGGCTTCCCTCCAAATGTCTCAGATGGTTCACCTGATGAGTCCCTGAATGCACTTTGAATGTAAAACTAGGGAAAATCTTGAAAGAGGTCTTGTTCAGTCATTCTATCCCTCAAATTTGGAATCACGAGATGAAATGTTCCAGCCTTTCCATTATGTCTTCCTCACCCAGCTATGGAGCCATGCATTGGGGGGAAGATGAAATCTAAAGCCTTCTTTATGCACAGAGACTCCTCACATGAATCAGAACAAGGTTTATGAACTGTCGGCCCTCCAGAAGTTTTTAATTTAACTTTCCAGGTGCTCAAACAGCCTGGCCAATGTCTAAAGATATTTAGATATGGAATATAAAACACTGGGAGGGCAAAGAAGTGAGAACCATTGTGGCGTTAGACTGAGCAAGGTGAAAAGTTCCAATACATTGATCAGAATGCAGATTGCAATCAAGAAATCAGAAAAAGACTAGGAATGAGAAGTGCAGCTATGAAAGAACTAAACAAGATTCTAAAGAGTACAGATACAAAACTGTCCAATCCATTGTATTCCCCATTGCCATGTATGGATATGAGAGCTGGACAGTGAAGAAAAGAGATAAGAGGAAAATCGACTCTTTTGAGATGTGGTGTGAGAGAAGAGTGCTGAGGACAGCCAAAAGGACAAACAAATGGGTTCCTAAGCAGATAAAGCCAGAAATCTCCCTGGAAGCCAAGATGATCAAATTAAGGCTGTCATACTTTGGCAACATCATGAGAAGGCAGGACTCATTAGAAAAGACAATAATGCTAAGAAAGGTTGGGAGAGAGGCAGGCTGCATACCAAATGGCTAGACTCAATTAGGGAGATCATGGGCATGAATCTACAAGACCTAAGCAAAGCTGTGGAAGACTGTCTCATCCACACATTCGCCTTGAGTCGAGGATGATTTGAGGGCAGTTAACAACAACCCCCATATACAGAAATTCAGACGTCCAATATGTGGAAGACAGAAAGACTGGGCAATGGGGATGTGACAGAGGGGAAAGAGACGAGCACAAGACAATCTCCCCTTTCACATCATCATCAACATCATTGTTTTATTCATTTATATCATGGTTTTATATCAGACAGTGTTCTATATAAGTTACTCAGTTAGCTAAGTGACGTCTCCTAACCCAACTCCCTCCCAACAAAGCAAACATCATTTGCCTGTGCTCCACTGGCAGAATGGACCCTCTTCTCCCCATGTAGCTGATGCTGGTAAAGTACACTGCATCTGAGGCGGTTATATTGTGGCAATAATAAGGTATTGATCATGTTTATGGAACAGTTACCTACATTTACTCATCCATAACTATTCTGTATTCATGGTCACTAAGTAATTAGCTACATGGCTACTTAATTAAGTACAGTTGTCCCTCTGTATCCACAGATTCTTTATCGACAGATTCAAGCATTCACAACTTGAAAATATTCCAAGAAGATAGAAATTTTTTAAAAAGCAAGCCTTTGATTTTGCTGTTTTACATAAGGAATACATTTTACAATGCCATTCTATTTAATGGGACTTGAGCATCTATGTATTTTGGTATCCCTGGGAAAGGGGGGGGGCCTGAAACCAATATCCCACTGTAGCTGACACAGTCCACATACACACACATACTCGTAAGCCTTAAAACCATTCAAAGTTCATTTAAAAACAGTATTTAAAAACAGCGAAACATGACATGACGTGCACCTGAACTGGACATTAGTGATGTGAACCACTGCAATGGTGAAAGGAGATCACTAGTCCTACACCAATGTTTGACTTCATTGGAAACTCCTGTAGGTTGATTCTAAATTTGCTGCAGGGTATATTTTACCAGCCTCAACCCTTTGATCCAGGGCTAAAGAGTCACAACAACTTGCCTTCAAGGAGCATTGCACCTGGGAACATGGGCAAATGTCAATATTAGGATTTTGAGCAGAAAGTGACTCTTCTTGTTTGTAGTGATGGCTTACAGCTAGAAGTACTCCAGTTGCTGCACCAGTAGCAGCTTCGTGTTAAATTTATTGCTGTATAACCAGCTGTGATTTACTGCTCTTTCCCACTGGAATATTTGAAAGAGACAGTATGAACTGTTAGGAGTACAGTTTTGCTAGTTCAGCATCCCGGACAGAAGCAGCTTGGTAAAGTATCTCTTCAAAAGGCAGAATTTCATCCTTCCCTTTGCAAGGTCTAGGGGCATGAAACATCAGTTAATTGCTTACTAGTGCAAACAGCACAATAGATACTAGAGATGCAAGAGGAGTAAACTGTTTCACACACAGTGTACAGTGTACACAGAGCACAGTAGGCCCTTGATATCTGCTGGGGTTTGGTTCGAGGATGCCCCATGGATACCAAAATCTGTGGATGCTCAAGTCCCAATAAGATACAATGGTGTAGCAAAATGATTTCCTTTATATAAAATGGCAAAGTCAAGTTTTGCTTTTTGGAATTTATATTTAAAAAATATATATTTGCAAGCCGTAGATGCTTGAATCCATAGATAAAGAAACCGTGGATCTGGAGGACCAACTGTTTTACTTACCTAAGCCAGGGGCAAATTAGATTTCTCTTGTCCACAGAAAGAGGAGAAGTTTGGGCTTAAATTGTTGTAAAGTTCACTTTAATTTGGATGTTACTTTCAAACCCAATTTCAACACTATTCAAATGTTAGACACACTAACATACATAATCAAGCATTTACCATTTCCTCTTCCTCCAAGGAAAGTTATTTCACACATGCTGCTATTTATCCATGCTTAGACACGCACATTATTCCCTGGCCTTGCAAAAAGTCAAGGAGGTCATAAGATTCCAGCACATAATCTTTATGTAGGATAAATGGGTGCACACTGTTTCTGTTCTTAGTCTGATGTAGATTATGATTGCCTAGAGTGTAGGGTAGTTACACCAATTGCACAATTGGACTGAAGATGTGAGGTCAAGAGGAAATTCTTTCTCAGCTTCAACACTCGCTGAGCAGGAACCAAGCACACCCAAAAAAAAGTTTGACAGGGAAACTATTTTGTATGAACATCTATGTTATATTTGAACTTCTCTAGACATATAATGGAAAAGAATATTAGGAAGCTGAAGGCAGTGTTTCCATTATTAATGCTGATCAACTGGATGCAAGGGGTGAATCTACACTGTAGAAACCTCTCAGTTTGCCACTGCTTAAAGAGCTGTAGCTTCTCTGTCAAAGAGTTCTGGTGCCTCACCAAACTACAAATCTCAGGATTCAGTAAGATGGAGGCAGGGCAGTTAAACTGGTGACAAACTGCATAATTTCTACAGTTTAGGGATAACCTGATAGTTCTCAAGCTATAAAACAGCGTATGGGTAATGTCTGCAAAGTTTAAACCCAAGCCTATCTCTTATGAACCATAAACTGGCTCACAAGGCCTTGCATAGATGGCCATGTCATAAGGTGAACATTTGATCTGGAGGACAGTTCAGCCATTGTTGACCTTAACCAACAGCCAATTATTCACAACAACAGCAAGCCAGCTAGCCTTGTCATCGCTCTGAAATGCAACACTGCCTGCTCTGTCTGCAGAGCAAAGACCAGGGCAGAAGGCAGTTCTGTTCCTTTATAGAGGAACTGCTGTGCTAGGAAGTGTCAAAAACCACATAAGGACAAGAAGCACAGCTTGCATGCATGACACAAACCATTAACAAAGCTGTCTTTTGATGGAATGGGAGGTGGGTTGGAGGATAGCATTGGGGTGAAGATAAGGGAAACATTCATCTGAAGGGAAATCTGGGATTCCCCACCATCTGAATTCTGATTTTACAGTTGACTTGATCTTTTTGGTGGATGGTGTTTTCGTAAATAACATATGGAAAAAATTATAAAAGCTGGATTGCTGTTCACTCTGATGAAGGATTTCTCAGCTTTTCCATGGCCATTTCAGGAAACAATATTTGACTAGATCAGCCTCAACCTGTTGGGTTGTGACCCTTTAGGCCTCGAATGGATCTTTCACAGGGGTCACCTAAGACCATCGAAAAACACATCTTTCCAATGGTTTTAGTAGCTGAGACACTGCTAATTTTATGGTTGGGGGCCACCACAACATGAGGAACCATATTAAAGGGTCATGGCATTAGGAAGGTTGAGAACCACAGGACTAGATGGATGTTTGGTATGATCCAGTAGGCTCATCTCCTGGTATTCTTAAATCCTGAAGTACTTCATATTTGAGGAGGAGTTTTGATTCTTCCACAATTCATACTTTCCAAAACACCTTGAAGCATTTTTGGAGTAGAGCTATGACCCAATGTGATGTTGTTCTCTTCCTGGTGGGCACCAAAGTAAAAATATCTGGGACAGGTTTGGGAAAGGTACACTTTTGGACAATTCGCACTGGCAGTGCTGGCTGGTTGATTCACAAAAGTATTCCCAAACCTAGCACAGAACTACTTTGTGTCTTTCGAAATTCCTGATTGGTTCTGTTTCCCTTAATCTTCAATATGTTGTGGCATACTGAAGTAGGCAGAGGTCTCTACTTCCATTCAAAAGGTTGTCTGTCTGATAGAACTATGTTCTCATCACCTTCTTCACTGGATTATAGTGAATTTAGGACTCATTTAGTGGCTGTGTGGCAAAAACTACAAGGGGGGTATGTATGGAAATCCCATCCCAACATTCATATATTGCCCACTGAACATGCAACTAAACAATGTTGCTCCACTGCATTCAATAAAGGGGAAATAAGAGAATGGGGATCCAGCAATTCTAGTTTGAACTTTAAAACAAGACCAAAAGGGAGGGAGACTTTGAGGCTTATAAACATTGTCTCTCCTTTGAGGCGCACCTTAACTTTTGTATGTTACTTCTTCCCTTTGCTCTCAAGTGAACATACACACTCCCGGTAACACTTTTTTCCACTCTGTCATATGCTAACTGAATCCAAGGGTACATCTATACTGTAGAAATATGAATTTTCAGGTGGGTTTGCTGAGAAGGGAAAAACTGGGAAAGCTGGTGAGGACGGGGAAAATCATGGCTCAAGAAATGTTGGTGGAGGGACTATGGGGGAAGATATAACCTACAGGCAAGTCTATTCAACAGTTAGATAAGACTAGGTAGAAATAGCAATAGGGCCAGTTAGGAAGAGAGTGACTCATAAAATCTCCATAGGGTTTTGGTTTCATGGAAGCTAAGTGGAAAAAGTGCAGGGGATGCATGCTTAATTTATTGGTTAAATACTGTAATTACATCTTTGCTGGTTTTATTTTCTACAACTCTATCTGAATGTTTTCCTTTAAGAATTGATAAGCAGGATTTGGTCATGCATTATCACACTGAACTCACTTGCCAAGTACAGAGATTACCTTGAGTACCAGAGTGAGGGAAGGATCCTATGAGTAAAAGGACAAGGTAAATTATTGGAGTCCAAAGATTGGAACTGCAGGACTCACCTGGATAGAGATTCCATCCTAGATGCTTTCAGACCAAGACGTTTCTACATACACTCTGATGTGTAGGAGTCATGGACTATTATCTTAATCTGATGGGAAATGTCCCTGTGCCCCTTAAATTCGAAAGATGTCTCCCAGGCAAAAGCATTCCAAATTAGTGCATGTGAAATTTAATGACAACTAATATATTTAAGTCAGCCTTCACCCATTCTGATGCCTTCCAGATATTTTGGATTTTATCTTTCACCATATTTGACCACTGGCCCTGTTGGTTGGGGCTGGAGTGAACTTTGATGCAAAAAATATCTTGGCAGATGCCAGGTTGGAGAAGACTGGTTAAAGGTCTAACAGATCAAACATTGCCCTCTGAATGAAAATCTTTCTCTTTTAGGGTCATTACCTCCTAAGAAAAAGAGAGCCATGTCCACAGCACAACTTAATCCCTGTTATTTTGGAAGGTTCCTGATAGTTCTATATATACTGGCTTTTCTTTTTTGCAGCTATATATATATTTAGGTTACATTCAAGGTCTAGATTTTTCCACGCCAACATGTTTTGTTATAGCCTCCACATTTCAGGCTCTTTGCCTGCTCCCAGCTTGTACAACAACATTTTAGACATTGGGTTTTCTGATTACCCTTCTTTGAGTGACAGGAGATGTTTGTACAGAGGAGGGGGGGACCCACCACCAAAACACAAGCCAGTACATTAATGCCCTGAGATGAAATATAGCTCTGTCTAAATATGCTCACAGTAATTCAGAATGCATTTGAAGTGATTTTAGGTTCTAAAGCCTGCCTGGAGCAGCATTTTGAGATGTGTCTATCAAGTGGGGAGTTCACTGCTCACTCTGCCTCCATTTTCCTTTTCCTGATTACTATTTCTAAGACATTCCATCAGAAAAAAAGGGGGGGGGCAGCATTGCACAAGACACCCAGAAGTCGACACTGATGCTCATAAACTAAGATATATTTGGTAACAGTTGGAAAATCCATGCTTCTTTTTACTGGTCAGATTCCAAAACAAATTCCTGCACTCTGACATAAGCAAACATGATAGCTGTTTTTTGCTCATCTGAATTGAGGGGGCCCACAGCTGTCTAGTTAATGTGCCACATTATGTTCCACTGTCGGCCTCTCTTCTTCTCTCTGGAACTATATACATGCATGCATATTTAAATGGTAAGGGGTAGGCATCCAAAACATCCCGGTTGTATTTATCCATGGGTGAGTCAATTTCAGAGTCTATGATTTTATTCTGTTAAATTCATTAGCCGCTCCCATTCATATTTGAAACTGAAAGCATTTGACTTTGTCATGACTAGAATGTTTCAGGGCATGCTCAGGGGAACAAGCAAAACCATACAGGTCTATTTTGCACCAACATATTTGACAACAGTTTTGAGAGCTGATGTAACAAAATATCATGGTCCAGCAAGGGAAGACAGAGAGTCACAGTTGGGAGTAGGCTGGGAGAAGCAAAGCCTACCTAGAAACTACTTCTTAGGCCAGTTAATAGGGACAGGCAGGTCTTCCCTCCACCTAGTATTCTTGTTGGCAAACATGGAAGGAAATCTGCAGCATCCTATAGTCACTGTTTAGTGGCAAAGGCCACTATTTGTTTTTCCCCTTTGAAAACACAGTTCTGTTACCTACTCTAATTTCTGATTAATGCAGTGCTACACATGCAAGTTTGCATGCAAGCCATTACCTTGCTATACCATTACCAAACACTTTATGGGTACATCAGACAGGAAAGCACATGTGCACGCTTCTACACAATCACAAGAAATCTTCGATTAAGGTGGAAGAATTTGAAACTTTTCTAAAATTGCCTTTCCAAACTCTGTTATTAACTTTCATTCTCTGCTGATATATCACACAGGGAATGGATGCCTGAAAGATGACCAGTTCAAGCAAACCATCTATCCTGAAAATGAAAAATAAAACAGACCTTTCAGTTAACATATCACATCCCAGCGGCTGAGCTGGAGGCAGGGGGACAACAACAAACTAAACCAAAAGAAAATAGAAGAGACCCTATTTATCAGAGAAGAGGATGTGTGGATAGATCGAAAAGAATGTGGCAACTTTGCTAAATCTCAAAATCACATTCTTTCACTTTCAATATAGAGCATATGAAAGTCTAGAAAACCTTTACACAACTCCAACAACTTCCCATGCCCATTATCCCCCCCTTTCCACCTTTTACACACTTTATTACATAGTTCTACTGTTCTGCAGATCATGGTATTATCTATGTATTTCTTTATAGTTGGCATATAATGGGCCATAAGAACGCAATACTATGGCTCCAGGAGGGCAAGTCATAAACCATAGAACAATGTGGCTCTCCTTTTCCAGCCATGAAAGAGAAGAATTGTAGGAAGAGATGGCAGGGCCCTATTAAGCCTCCTTTCCTGGCACAGAAACCTTTCTTGCCCTGTGTTGCAATAGCAGATCCTGAAAATAGGAGGTTGCCAGAATGGATCTAGATTCCCTGAAATAGGAAAATATTTTTTTAAAAAATGTATTCCAGTTCTGGAGCTGCCATGCTTATTCCCGGCACCATCATCACTCTTTTTGCCCATCTGGCACAAGCCTAGCAGAGTCTGGCATATAGCAGTTCCACTGTCATGGATCCTTCCTTTCCTGCTGTCTTTGCATTGCATTGCTCATGAATTTTCTTAAATTTCTTAAACTAATAGCAAGAAGATGCTTCTTAATCTTAATGTAACAGTGGCAATAAAACAGCATCTTACAGTGCACCCAAGGGCAGCAGTCTAAGATAGGAGATAATGAACTGGCGGTGAGGAACACACAGTAATGTCCACTCCCTGTCCCTTGGCATCTAGTGATTCATGCGATCCACCTCAATCTGTCTCATGGTATGTGAGCACTGAGAATACAAAGTCAACCTGATGTCTTTTGGGTTTTTTTTTTAACACAATGGTTTCCTCTATCCTCAGCACCCTCTCAAAATTGACTAAACATTTTATACTCAGAAAGGATTGCCCCCACTGTGTTCTCAGCCCATTGGCTTGGCTCGAGAACAGAGTATTATTACCATATTCATTGAGTGGCTCTTGTTTTTGCTGTTGACACCTGTCTGAACAATGCAGTCAAGAGAGGGATTTGGTTTGTGGAGAATGGGCTCTGACATGGCAGCAGCTAAGGAAAACCTCACATCACTCTAGAAGAGTCTCTTTGGTTTATTTGGGAAGGGAGGAAAAAAGCACTTGCACTCTTCCATTTCTGAACCCGACTGAAACATTCTACTGAAACATCAGCATGCGGCATAGCTTTGTATCTTCATCTGCAACAAGAGTGGGCAGTTCCCCTCATGGGATATATGCACATGCAGCAAGCCCAAATACTTCCATTTTCCTTTGCTGTCCTCTCAAAATGATGACAGGAAAGTGACAGTCATTTGCAGTCATCATTTTGAGAGCAATTGGGAGGAAAACTGAGATGTATGAAGGTAGTATAGGGCTCTGAGATGCTTGCTGAGGTGGGATGTCATGTTTTGGAGGGTTATCCATGATTTCCAAGTAAAATTGTCTAACAATTTATCCTTTTCAAAATAAGAATAAGAATAAGTAGTAGTAGTAGTAATAGTAATAGTAGTTAGGGGACATCTGAGCACTTGTGGGGGCTTTCAGGGCCACACAAGTGAGGTACAGGGGCTCCATGTGGCCCTCAGCTGTACTTTTTTCCAGTCTTGATCTGCAGGTTAGCTCTACATGCCTGGAAAGGAACAGACAGCCCCATCTTGCTCAAAGCTTTACACTAAGCAAGATACGCCAAAGCTGATATCCTAAACAAATTAGACCATCCGATCTGTTTAACCTGGGGCAAAGCACTTTGGATCAGATTCACTCAGAATGCTTACCAATAAAACTTGGCTGAACAAATGTTGCCTTCGCAAATTAGACAGGCCCTTGTGATGTGCTCCTAAAGTGCAAGTTGTAAAAACGCACACAAAGAAATCTAATTTCTGGCTATATGGGCCCCATCTGTTTCTTTACCCAGTATCTATTACATCAATTAATGTATCTTACTTAGATTCATTCTGCAAAGCCTTCCAAACAGTGTCTATCCTTGAACACACACCAATGTACACACACACACACACACACACACACACACATCCATACACAACTCCATTCCCCATCTGTTTCCCAAAAACATCAATAATGGCTGTGCTATTCTTCTTACATACTCTTGAGTTCTTCTAAAAGAGATTAAATCAGCTGCTGTGTTCCATGCACATCATTAATAATCACAATAATAGCTGTACTTTCGCCAGGCTTCTCCATCTGAGAACACTGTAAGTGTTTTACGGATATTTTCACAAAGATAAACTCTAGGCTAATTTGGGAGTCAATTGGTGTAAAAGAGTAAGCAGTGGATGGTTCTTCAACAGAACTGTGCTGAACTCTACTGATCCTTTCACTCCAGTATCTACAACCTATTTTAGAACCTAGAAGTCACAAGTCATGAACAACCAGGGAATTAAATAGTATTCACAAATTATCTTGTCTTCAAATGAGACACGTTTCCTTAATCTCATTGGGAGAGGTGAGCATCAAGCACAAAAAGCAGTATGTTCGGGATTATTGTTCAGCAGCAGCAATGTCTAAAATGGCAAAATCAAGGTTTGGTGTGTGTGTGTGCATGTTTGTGTAACTATTTTCAAGCTGTGGATGGTTGAATCCATGCATAAAAAAATCTGTGGATATGGAGGGACAACTGGATTGTTTATGTTGTCTGGCAGCAGCATTACATAGCTTCAAGATGAGGTCTTTCTTATCATCACAGATCCTGGGAAAAGTTACTTTCCTGGACAACAGAATCCCCCATCTAGTACAGCCGACTTGTACTTGCTGCTTGGGTTTTCTTTCTTTCATCATGCTCCACCATTCAGGGACGTAGCCAAGGGAGGGGAGGTTCTTGGGGTCCGGACCCCCCCCCTTCCATTAGAAAAATGAATGGTGTGTGCTGCTGCGCCGCTGCACTCAAGCCCCATTATAATGGTGGCACTTAGTCTGGACCCCCCTTTCCTAAAATCCTAGCTACATCCCTGCACCATTGCACAAGGACACTTCCCAGAGGATGCAACCTTCTTATGCCTCAGTCCTACCGGATCCCACTTCAATGAATGTCATGCAGGAGCAGACACACTGTGCATGCACCATAAGCACAATGATATTCAAATTAAAAATGCCAAAACAAAACAAAACAAAAAACCCGCACAAGTTTTCTCTTTTATAGTTGCTGTATCTATTTTATTCCTTTAATTTCATGCTTCTCAGAATTTGTAACTGTGCCGGGTTAGCTCTGGGGTTCCAAATAAAATCTAAGGGCTGCTAATTTGGGCAGGATATTGTTAGCTATAAATAATAATTGATTATAATTGTTTAGAATTTAATGTCATTGTTTCATAGTAGTCTATTTGATTTTGCTTGTTTGGAAATTAGCACACATTTCTATTTATATTATAGTCTGTGTCAATTAATGTTTAAAATAACTGTCATTATTTGATGATCAACCATTTATTTTTACTATAGAGGTTAGCAGTGCATCATTAAAAGAGAGAGAGAGAGAGAACTAACACTAAATTTGACTTGCAAAAAGAGAGAGAGAAAAAAATTCAAGGTATCACTAGTACACAAAACCAGTAACCAATATGTCATGTATAAGGAGATTAAAAAAAGAAGGAAGTGGAGTGGTTTTCTTTCTTTTTCACTGTGAATTATTAGACCACTGAAATACAGAACTAAGATTATACCATTCCAATATCAGGTGAGATAATGTTATTGAGATAATGGCATTGCTATGAAAAACATTCTGCCAAGACACAGGAATCATGGTCGTCTTAACATGTTGGAAGCTGTGTTGCTGCTGCTCGAGGCCATGTCACATCTATCAGATGCAGAGACTCACATCGACACACATGCATATGCAGGAGACAGTTCCTGGAAAGATGCTATATCATGACTTTGTGCCATTTCAAATGAGGGCACTGAAAAGGAAAATGGCAGCTGCTAGGCTGTGGACAAGAAATTGCAAATGCCATCCCCATTAGCAGAATGTCTCCGAAACAAGGAAAGAACTGACAAAACACCAGCATCCCCATCAGCCACCTCTGAATGGGGCAGAACATTTGGAAATGCAGTTTCAATTTTGACTTCAGATTTGATCTATGAACTCAAACAGACACACCAAAATAAAGCTGCTTCGGGTCACTTTGGGAGTATGCTGTTTAAATGACACATGCATCTTAAGAGGCCAGAAGCTGCGCCAAAGCTGTCCTTCAGTCCTAAGGAATGGAGTGTGGCTTTGGTGAGGCTTCTGACCTCTTAAGATGCATGCATCATTTAAACAGCATACCTCCAAAGTGACCCAAAGCAGCTTTATTTTGGTCTGTCTGATTGGGACCTAAGTGAAAGAAATAAGGATGTAAGACACAATCCTATTGGGAAGATTTTAAGAAGGGAAGGGGAACAGAATGGGCAGAGCCAGTTGCTGCAGAGGCAAAAGAGTTGGAGATCAATATAAATTTGACATTACCTGCCAGATGTGTTCTCTCTCATGACTTACAACACTGCAAAAGTGTAATTCAATATGTTCTACGGGCAACTCAGCCTTACCACTAATGGCTGCAAGGTTAAGCCTTTCTGTCTCATAGCTAAACACATGGAGTTGCAATGATGTGGACCTTCTTAAAAAGTGCCCTTTTAAAGTTTTAAGATAGGATTTATGCCCCAGTTCATTCTGCAAATGCTCTGCAGCATGATGTTCCTCTCCATTCTATTAGTACTTCTTCATTTCCCCCCCAAATACGTTTGCAGTTTATGAAGTTGTTTCCATTCTCAGCTACCCACCCTCCCACCCAGCTATAATATTTGGTCAATGGCTTTGCTTATTTACATAGTTAATTTGGGTTCTGTTTGCAAACACAAATTAGTTTTGTGCAATTACGTTTTGCAGGGACATGGACTTTATCCGCTTCAGTGATTTTAATGGCATTGAAAGTGACTGCCGACGACCATATGGTTCTTTACATATAATAACAATATTACCTGTACATATTAGTTACATAAGAGTTACCTTATAATTAGACTGCTTGGGGAAGGAGGGGGAGTCCAAAGCAGATGGGAGCAAAAAAGCAAAGAATAACAAATCAGAAAGGCATTAAGGTGATTCAAACACATAATGAAATGAAACAATACAGTCCTGTGTGCCATGAAAGTCATCGGATGATCTTTCCATGCTTCTAGTTTGAACTCACACAGATATATACACCCTAATTCTCTGCAGATTAGCAGACACAATTCATCTTGGATAGTTGGATTTCAGCTCTTAGAAACCCAGGCAATACATTAGAGATTCTGGGGCTGCATCTGTACTGCAGAATTAACAAAGTTTGACACCACTTCAACTGCCATGGGTCAATGCTATGGAATTCTGGGATTCATAGTTTTGTGACACTGTTAGCCTTCTCTTACAGAGAGCTCTGGTGCCATAACAAACTATAAATCCAGGATCATGGTGAAGCTCTTTTGGCTTTGATGCAACAACTGACACATCTATCCCACTACTAGAACATCCCAATAAACAGACCATATGGAATGATAACTGGCCAGAAAAAAATGCTTTCAGTGTTCATTGTGGATTTAATGGTTCCCTACCAGTATCATAGACACTGTATAATAGACATTTGCCTACTTGTTAACTCACTGTTGAGCCACTGAATCAATGCATCTAATGTAGTTGGTTGGGGCTTACCAAAAGGATTTAGGCTGAACATCATGGCAGAAAAAATCGCATCTAATAATTGCATTTACTTTCCTGTCCCATAGACCCCTGGCACAGCAAGTACAGGTTGTGTAAACTCATTCATAGTGAGTAGACATCCATTATACACTTGAAACAATCAAAATCTATCAGTATAGGAAACACCTCGGGACTGCAAGTCAGCAGTAAAATATGTGCTTTGTATGGAGGGTCAGCTCCAGAATCTCCAGAGAACAGGCCTTTGGAAAGAGCTCTAAGACCTTACAAAGTCAAAGTCAGTCAACATACTCAATCTACTACACTAGACTGAAAGAAAACAAATCTGATCTGGTCAAGGGCAGTTACATGTATTATACTCCTAGGACCAAACTTGACTTGTCATGCTTTACCTAGTGGAGGAAATTAACTTTGCTGTCATTTTAACGTGTCTATCCAAGCTAACAGATATTGCCGCTGAAAAAAAAGTAAGCTTTGGATGACCAAAAACAGCAAACCGAAAGCAGCAAAGCCACACGATGATTTACTACTCAAATAACACAAGCTGGTTGTGACTTCAGGATACAGTGGCATCAGCTTGAGAAAACTGTGAAAACAATCTCCCCCCACTGCTAGCAAGACAGTTTTTTAAAAGTTTTATCACACATTTTCACATGCAAGACTTCTCCTAGAGCTTCACACAAATATTAATTACAAAGCCCTGGGTGGTAAATTATAAATATCAGTTCTTGCAGATTTAAAAGGGGCGAGAACCCAATAAGTAACCATAAGGCGGATGTCAGTGCAGCACACAAAGAACTGAAGGAAAGACTACTCATATGGAAGTGGGCAAAACATTTAATCGCAATGGGTTTTACAAAATGAATGCTAATAGATGAACACTGGTGTTTTTTCATAATGAACATTCATTGCATTTTGCACTCTGTTAGCATGATGACTTGGGAATTTGTGTTACTTCCCTTTACTTTTTCTAGATGGAGAAATGGACTAAAAGAGGGTGACTTGCTTTTGTTGTTGTTTGTTATTATTATTATTTTATTTATTTATATCTCACCTTTCTCCCAATACAGGGACTCAAAACAGCTAACAACAATGTGAAACCAACAACCCCATAGTAACAAATTGCAGTTAACAACAAAATTGTTAACTCATGTGCTGTTCGTGGCTTCCGATGAGCAGTTAGTTGCACTCTGTGTAAACTAAATGCTGGAATAGATGCTCCATGCAGTTTACACAGAGTTCATCTACCTGCTCATAGAAAGCCACATGGAGGACATGAGTGTAATGCACCTCCCATTTTGCAACATCCATTAACAGATATAAAGAGAGGCATATTACTTCTAAGACCGACTCTTAGTGTTACAGTACAATGATTGCTGAGACTCCAAATCTATGATACATGTATGCTGTGTATTGTTTGCTGATTATATCCATTTTGTTAACTTAGTAATGGATTTTATTCTTAACGTATATTAAATAATAACAATAGAAGTATACTTTAAAAAAAACAACCTGGAGATGATAACATATCCACCCTGACTACCAGCCATTGACATCCCCGACTTCCATGAATTTCTCTGATTGCCTTTATGAGCCATCCAGGTTGGCACCCAGACCACTTATTCTGATGTTTAACTATGCAATTTCACTATGCATTTTGTGAAGACCATCCTTTCTTTTTCCTATCCTCATCAGGATTGTTTTAAAGGCTAGTCCAAGTAAACACTTGGACAGCTCTTTAATGGATGAGCTAGTATGGTCTAGCGGTTTTAGTGTCGGATGAGGACTCGTGAAAGTCCATGATTTAACCCCCCTCCCATGAAAATTAACTGGGTTAATAGTGCAACTTAGGCAAGTTGCACTATCTCAGCCTCAGAAGGAAACCCCATGACAAATTTTCCTTAGGGTCACCTTGAAGACACACAACAACGTAAGGGCTGGTCCTACCACAAGGTAGAGTGAAATAAAGACCTCCAGAGGGAGATGGAAGGGGGCTGGTGACACTATTGCTGATATTTCTCCTAAGCTTCCATCATTCCCCATCCTTAGGGGTGAGAAATGTGTGTGCTGAGGACTCAGAGGACTCGGAGGAGGAGGCTGAACCAGGCCTTAGCTATGTGATGCCAGCTCCAGCAGAGTCAGTGGAGCCAAGCTGTAGCACTGTGATGCCAGCTGCAGCAGAGCCTGTGACTCAGCAGCCCAGCTTCACCCCAGCAAATATTCCAGGCTTGGGAGACTTGGAGCTTGTTCCCACTAGGGAAAACCCCGCGTTCTGAATCGAATCCAA
>NC_056527.1:139705758-139706812 GCF_019175285.1 Sceloporus undulatus
GAGCTTGTTCCCACTAGGGAAAACCCCGCGTTCTGAATCGAATCCAAGGAGTGGCGTTCATATTAGGATCCGATTTAAACCTAGAACGGTTCTAGAGCAACCCGGAATCGTCCCCACTAGAAATCGAATCCAGAAGCGGGATAAAATTTAAATCCGTGTTTTCCTCATTTAACGCGTGTTAAAAAAACACTAGGGTCCTACCTAGTGTTTTTCCCTTGATTCGAGTTAGGAACCGGAGTATTTAGATGAGAACGATAGCATTGGAATCGGACTAGAAGGATGGGAGGAGCTGACTGCAATGGGGGCTGTCCTTGGGGGAGTTGCCCTTTCTGTCCCCATCCGTCGTGGCTGTTGCCATTTTTTCTTCCCTCACCCCTTTGTCTGCTGTGGTCTTTCAATAAGAGATAAGGATTATTTTTATTTTTTATTTTAATGGTTTACAGGCTCTTAATCTCTTCAGCGCTTTAAGCGCCTGAAGTCCCGGCTGCTCCAGCGCCTGCATCTGCAAAGGACTACAAGGCTTCTCCCGGTGGATTGCAACCTCCCCTCTGTGTGGGGAGAGCCCATTTCTAACGGAGGAGAGGCAGGAAGGGAAGGCTCCTCTCAAAAAGGCATTCCCTGCCCGCTTGGGCTCTGATCTCGCCCAGGCAGGGAAGGGAAGGCTCCTCGCGAGGAGGCATCTGATCTCGCCCAGACATGGAAGGGCTCTGATCAATGGGGGGGGGGAATAGAGCCTTTCTCCCTCTCTTTCTCAAACGGAATCTGCCTTCTCCTCCAACCTTGGAAAGAGAATCTTTGGGAAGAGTGCTCCCTCCCTGCTTTTCCAGCAGCCTCCTTCATTGATCTCTGTGGGCTCTCTGAAGGGATTCTGCCTGGCTGTCTTAGGAGACATGAAGCAGGGATGCTGCCCTGGAAAACCTATCCCATAGTTCCTCTGGAGAGAGCTTTGGTTTCCTACTAAATTCGCATTGCCAGAAGCATCCCCCATTGATCTCTGTGCTCTCTGAAGGGATTCTGCCTGGCTGTCTTAGGAGACATGAAGTGGGGATGCTGC
>NC_056527.1:139706912-139764469 GCF_019175285.1 Sceloporus undulatus
GCATCCCCCATTGATCTCTGTGCTCTCTGAAGGGATTCTGCCTGGCTATCTTAGGAGACATGAAGCAGGGATGCTGCCCTGGAAAACCTATCCCATAGTTCCTCTGGAGAGAGCTTTGGTTTCCTACTAAATTCGCATTGCCAGAAGCATCCCCCATTGATCTCTGTGCTCTCTGAAGGGATTCTGCCTGGCTGTCTTAGGAGACATGAAGCGGGGATGCTGCCCTGGAAAACCTATCCCATAGTTCCTCTGGAGAGAGCTTTGGTTTCCTACTAAATTCGGAGGGAAAATGTATATAAGGCTGACAGCGCTTATGACGTTTGATCATTTAAGCGCCTTGATTGGTTCATTTAAAAAAACCCGCCAAAAATACATCATTTCACAAACGGTCAATGAAATGGAAACGCTGACGAAAGTTAAATCGCTTCCAAATAATCCGGGTTAACGTTACGTCATTCTGACGTACTATTGATTGACAACTCCAAATAAGGTATGGAGGAGAAGAGTCGCTTTATTTTAACACCGATTTCATGCCAAGTGAGAATGCTTAATGAACGCTTGCAAGTAAAAAATTCGATTTAAATAAGCATATGGGAACGATGAATAAAGCGATTCTGAAAGCGGGATAACAACTGTATTATTTTAATTCGATTTTATTAAAAACGTTTTATTTTAATTCGTATCAAATCCTAAGTGGGAACAAGCTCATAAAGAAGTAGGATGAAGTCAGAGAAGGACAGAAAGGGTGTGCCTCTGTCAATCCAGGAGGTTAATATGAGAAACACTCAGCAATCACTAAACAGCTGTGATTAGGAACTCAGCTAATATAAACAGCTGCAAAATGCCGAGCTTCTTTGTCAGACCTTATCTGCATTCCCTGGTGAAAGCATCTTGCTCTGACTCCCTTGGACTTTGTTGCCTGAAACCTTGCCTCCTGAATTATGGATTGACCTGGAACCCTTGAGACTGGACTGGACTTGCTGACCTGCTGTCTGGAATCCTGGAGCCTTGGCTTGCCTCTGACTCTGCTCTATTGGGCATTGGATTGGTACTGTGATACTGGACTTCATTTCTTGCTGCTGCAAAAGCCGTGCATTTGTTTGTTTATAAAGTTGGCCTCAGCCTTTATCAGAAATTCCATTGGCTGCTTTCTCGGACATGTGCCACACTATACTTTATCCCAGTATACTATATATTTTCCTGCTTCTCCTTGGTATAGCAGAGGATTCAATCCTCTCTGGGTGCAAAAGTGGCACTCAACTGCCAGTCCAATCTGCTTCTGTATGTGTTAAAGAGAAGAATGTGATCTTACCCTTTTCCTCTGGCAGCAAAATATATTGGGACAGGCCTAAACAATTTTGTTGTTAATTGCTGTCAAACAATTCTGCCAAGCAAGACTTCAACTTATGGTGACCCCACACTTCCATCAAAAACCCAGCTCAGGTCTTGCAGACTTGGGACCATGGCTTCCTTGACTGTATCTCTCAATCCTGAATGTGGTCTTAGCTAACAATGCTTATTTTTTTTTTAAGAACAATTATTTTAGACAAAGTTGAGCAACTCTATTCCTTAGCTCTGTCCATGAAAGGAAGCACACAGCCGATGGGGAAAACATTTTTAAAAATTGACAAAGACATTCCAGGCTTTAAGTAGCCATTTAAAGCCTGGTAAAGCACAATGTTAAACTCAATGCCCTGAGTAACTATAAACCACTGGAAGTAATGACTTAAGTACCATCATGGTGGTGTGAGAAAGGAGGCCGCCTGCAACCCTTATGAACACACTTAAAGCCACAGAGGAGCTGAGCAACAAGGCCAGTACACCGGTGAATTGCTGCAATCAAGAGGCAGGCACTACAAAAGCTTGGATCGAAAGTTCCAGGTGTGCAGTTACTGAAAAGCGGATGCAATTCCCGCAATATTCTTTCGGTGATAAAAGGGGGCATTTTATGACAGATGTCCCTAGTTTCGGCCAGTGCAAAACATATGGAGGTGGGAGGGTGGAACAAGGAGCACAGAGAAAAGCTGTCCTCCTTTCGATGGCTAAGGCTCTGAAGTTGCAGAAGTTTAAGGGATGCTTCTTTTTAAGGGATTCTTGCATTTATTTATTTTTATTGTTATTTTTTTAAAAGGGAGCTGCGGAACAGTTGGAAAATTATTTCTCCCTTCCTAAAGGTCACACAGGATAACATTTTGTGCTTTTATGTACATTCAATTGAAGGGAATTAACCTGTGGGAGACTGCTTGGTATTGCTTATGATTACAAGACCAGAGTAAAACCTGCAAGCATACTTAAATACCAGTACTTCACCCCATAGTTACACAACAGTTACATGTTTGTCATACAGTCAGCAAGTGAATGCAATTGTTTTTCCAAAGACGGTTGGCTCAAGGTGTCAGGGCAGTGTCACAGGCCTCTCATTTTTGGACAGTTCCAAAGAATAATAATAATAATAATTTGTTTAATTTATATACCGCTATTCCAAAGATCATAGCGGTGAACAACAAGTAAGATAATTAGCAAGTAAGCTAATTTGCCCCCAACAGTCTGGGTACTCATTTTAGCGACCTCGGAAGGATGCAAGCCTGAGTCGAGCTTGGGCCCTTTATGCTGGTCTTGAACTCGCAACCTTGTGGTCTTGAGTGAATGGCTGCAGTACAGGCATTTAACCACTGCGCCACCAGGGCTCCAAAGAAGATGTAAGGGTATGTGGTTCAAAGCAAGGGAATTAACCTGGGCTGCATCTGCACTGCAGCATTAATGCAGTTTGACACCACTTTAATAGTCATGTGGAATCCTGGGATTTGTTGTTTTGTGAGATGTTAAAACCTTCTCTATCAGAGCTCTGCTGCCACAGCAAGCTACAAATCCCAGGATTTCATAGCACTGAGCCAAGGCAGTTAAAATTGTGCTAAATCACATTATTTCTGCAATGCAGATGTAGCCCCTGACAGTTCAGACTTGAAGTTTCTCTCTGTAAAGGCTTGCAGACATAACACATGAAGAGAAGCATGGCATCAGACTAAGGTAATTATTCAATAACCATTATTTCTTGTTTTGTAGAGCATGAAACCATTGTCACACATCCCCACACATACTACTATTAAAAATGGTGCTTAAAGAGATGTTTACAGTTAGTGTTTTGTGTTTTCACTTCCCAAGTTTGTTATTCAAATGTTATGACCACACTGGGTATCTTCAGTTACAGCCATTTAAAATAGCTCTACTCCCTTTGTTATCCTACATTGACAATATTCATGTGCATAGACACATATAGCAAGCGAGGCTCAAAGGTGTGATCCATGTTGCCTGTGAAAACACCTCAAGAGTAACAGATACACAACAGGTGCAGCAGGACAGGGTGAGGATTGCTCTCATGGGCTAATGCATTGGGAAAAGAAGATAAAGCTGAAAGCAGCTTAACACCTTGCTCTGGGCAGACTCTGGTTAACTTTTGCAAGGCACGCACCTGCTTTCTAAGAAAAAGAGGTACATAAATGGAAGAAAGCCTTGTAGCAATGAGCAAGCGTATAATTTGGCCCTGAACCCATGACCTGAAATGTGTTGATGGTTGGTAGCCAACTGAACAATGTTAAAATCAGTCAGTGGTCTATGGTCAGCTAGCTCAACAGTTTCGAAATCTGTCAATGGTTAATTGTCAACTCAACAATGTTAAAATCAGTCAGTGGTTTGTAGTCAGCCGCAAAAGCCCTTAACTAAAAGGATATTAATAGGAAGAACCTCTCCAGGATTCAGGTTAAGAGTCACTCTCACCTTAGCCTGAGATTGACTCTGGGATTTCCCGCACGCAGATCACACACTGCTCTTAAAGACATTAAAGACAGAGAGAACTGTAGGAAAAAGAAGTGGCAATCTGAAATCAAGTCTACTGTAAAGGCCATGAAAAATCAGGGTGGTGGGGGGACCCAGTTATTTTCTTAAACTTGAATTGTTGTTGCTGTTTAAACCATTGCTTTTGTTTTGTTTGTCTATTTTGCTTTAAACCAAGGTTGTTGTTGTTGGTTTGCATTAATGTATAGGACAACCCCAATATAAGACTAAATCAAAACTAGCAAAATGCAGTCCAGCTGTTATGACCCTTCGCTTAAATAATATATTTTTAAAAAGTACAGTCAGCCCTTCTTACACATGGATCTCTTATATACAGAGTCAAGCATCCACGGTTTGAAAATGTTTGAAAAAGGTATACATTTCAAATTTCAAACCTTGATTTTCCATTTTTTAATAAGGGACACCATTTTGCTATGTCATTATATTTAATGGGACTTGAGCATCCACGGATTTTGTTATCCACGGGGGATCATGGAACCAAACCCCAGTGTATAACAAGGGTCAACTGTACTATTTTAAAGCAAAATGATTTGGTTGAATTTGTGTTAAAATGAAGGATTTGTTTCTGAATGGCATTTCTTGCAATATAAGATAAAGTGATTAAAACGAAGCAACTGATGTGGGATACTGGACTGACAAGGAGCAACTGCTAATAAAGTGTTAAGGTTAAAATGTTTGAATCCAGTCATTGTTGTCCCAGTAAGAGGGTTGTAAAATAATAATAATAGCCAGACTCTGTTTGTCTATCCATCCATCATGGAGGAGTTTTGTTTAGTTTTTTTAAAGTCATTTGGTTTAAACTAACCTGGTTTAAATTAGCCAAACATGTGAAAAATCAAATAGAACTGCTTGTTTGAAGGAACGGCACCTAGCTTGGATCTGACTGTCTTTTCTGGCAGAGAGAATGTAGGTCTGTGTTCTCCTCACCTGCACAAACAGGATCAATCAATCAATGTTTATTGATTAGCCCTTAGGACACATCAAAGTAACACAAAAACAGATAAAACACGCTATAAAAATTCTATAGAAGTTCTACAGAAATTAGAAAAAGCTACCACAAGCAGGTAGATAGCTACCATTGAGGCATCTAGTGATGGGAAGAGCAGAGACATAACTATATGAACTGTATTTACACTTGAAATTCTCAATTACGTTTCATGTAATGTAAAGAGTGGGCTGTAGTACAGGAAATCTTGTGCCACAATGAACTTGTTGCTCTCTAAGATGCAACCGGACTCTTTATTGTTCTCATTATACTGAAACATCCTCAGAAATTTAACTCAGGTTAACTCTAGCTTTTGCACATTTGGTTCTAAGAATCAGCTCCAAAAAGCTTGCTAACCTCCACAGCATCAGTTAACACCATATAATATATCATCAAGTTTCCTTTCAGGTTGATCACCAGAGGAGAATAAATAATCTCAGACTAAACTGTGCAACGAAGTTCAAACAGAAGTCGCAGCTGAGTCCCCAGAAACATTTAATGATGGAAGATTACATTTCCAGAACTTTTCAAAAGAGAAGGGAGTCTTCTAATGGTCTCCAGGCTAAAGACTAATAGCTACTCGCCCAAGTAAAAAAAGAGAGGAGGAAACAATAATAATAAGCAAAGCCTTTGCTAAGACATCAGAATAATTGTCACTTTTGCGACATCTGCAATGCTTTCTCACATTTATATTCTCATATCATTCAGGAGGAAGAGTGTCAAATTCTGGGGTAATGAAGTATGCTGTCATAGGATCAATGTCTCCTGCTATGAAAGTGACTATCTCTACTTTGCTGGGTACTTATCAAGCATCTGGAAATCATTATCCTGTTTTCCTACTTACCACGGCAAAGCAAGGCAGCAGCCCTTTGACAGTTATGGTGCTAAGTGACACATAAAACACAAGGGATATCTAGTGATGAGACTGGAGAGGATGCCACCATTGCATTTCAAGATGCCATGCCCCTGAAGATGGGACCTGCTCCCAACAGCTGGAAAAACACTCAAACCATACAAAACCTTGATCAAGGGATGTATTAAATATTTCAGAATTAAAGGACAGCTCCACACTAAGTTCCCTTCTCCACCTTCAGAATGTTTAGCTTAACTTATCATTTGCCTGATGCCACTGTGAATAAAATCTCTCTCCCTTACCCACTATTTCCTCCACTCATTCTGCACTAAGAGAATAGTTGTTTTCCAAAAAGCAAGTGAATGAAGCCACCAACTACTTGAGGCATAATGATGGAAACACAGATGATTCAGTACAGGGTGACCAGACATCCTCCTTTTCCAGGACATGTCCTACATTACGTCCTTTTGTCCAGGAGGAATTCCAAAATTTCCTCCATCATTTTGAGCCTGACTAAAGAAGCATGAATTCATATTTCTGTGAATGTTTTTAGCTTTTATTTGGACAAATCCTACATTTTTCTGGAATGTCCTACATTTTGTGGTGCCTTGTCCTCCTTTGCGGTTAGGACATCTGGTCACCCTGATTTAGTAGGACTCAAATCAGTTTGAGTGTTGGAGTAGGACTCTGAGAGACCCTCAGGTGACCTTGGGCAAATGACACTCTCTCGACCTCAGAAGCAAGCAATGACAAACCATCTCTGAATTTATATTGGCAAGAAACCCCCATGATGGGGGTTAACCATTTGTTGGAAATGATTTGCATGTACACAACAAGGGTATGATCTGGTGTTTGGAATGATGAGTGAGATATTGTAGCCGGTTGCTGTGTGTGTATGTGCGTGCGCACGTGCGTGCGTGCACACACACACACACACACAGTATGTGTGTGTGTGTGTGTGTATTCATACAGTATGCAGATACATTGCATAAAAGTCATTCTATTTGGACACATAGTGGAAGTCTGGAAAAAAAATATAACTCTTCTAGCTGGGCAAAGAATGAACTCAATTGCAATTTTACTGAAATCAGACTGTACAACTTTATAATAAAGTTAAAGCAAACAAAGAATTCAACTGCCACTATAAAAGACGGTTACTATTGAGAATCTGGCTAAAATATGAACCAAGAGTTTGTAAAAAAGATACCTATGTAGACTTCTCCCTATGAAGCATTTTTTGAAAAAGAAAAAAAATGGAGTTAAAATGGGAACTCAATTTGTTACATTTTAAAGAGGGTACAATTAGAATAAAGATGAGAAAGGAATTAGGAACGGTATCTGCACTGACAATTGTTGGAAAGATTTAGAATAGATGCAAGACTGGAAGGATCTGAACAAAACAAAACTGACTTTGAAGTGATACTATCCTGGGAAAGTAATCATACAATAGTGAAGATGTATAAAGTACTTTTGAAGTTAAAGATGGAAGAAGACATTATTAAGGAAAGCATGGTCAAATGGCCAAACTATTGGGCACACACCACACTTATTAGAAAAGTGAGAAAACAACTGATCTAAAAGTTTGAACTTCACAATGAATTGTGAGTTAAAAGATAGCTATTGCAAAATGTTTTATACCAAACAGGTTATCTAAGATGTATAAGGGTAAAAGTAACATATACAAAAGGTATGGTAATAAGGTTGGAAAAGTTTTCTACATGTGATGATCATATTAAAATTCTGTCTTCAAAGGCCTGAAACAGATGGTCTGAAAGTACCATCCCGGCGCCAAAATTAGACTCCCAGAGCATGCGGCAACCACACGCTCTGGAACTCTAATACGTATGGATGGTGCATAACGCAAGTGTGGTGCTGCATCCGCACAGCTGGGCATGGCGCCCACACTGCTAGGCGCTGCACTTGCGTCTTGAATGTGTCACAATGCACCAATGGCACACTTGTGACATCATCCCGTCGCACCAAAAGAACCTGTTTTTTCTGAGTTTTTTTTGTTCCAGAGGGATGCCGTGCAGTTTGGCTGCTGTGGTGTCTCTCTGGAGGGAAACCTATGCTGTATCCAGACCGTCCCTTTGGGGTCTGCATTGCCCCTTTGTCATAAATTGGTGAGAGAGATTTTAAAAATTAAATTTTTAGTTTTTGAAGCCAAAATTTTACTTGTCAAATAGGATAGATGAAAACTTGGAAAAGAGCATGGGAGGATTCTACTGCATAAGATGATGGCAAAAAGACTTCTCTTCAGTCAGAAGTGGAAAGAGTGTTGTTGTTGGCTGCCTTCAAGTCAGCCTCAACTCATGTTGAACCTGTGGATGAGACATCTCCAAGAATCCCTGTCCTCCACTGTTCTGCTTGCTTCCTGCAAACACATATCCATGACCTCTTTAATACAGTTAATCGATCTAGCATGCGGCCTTCCTCTCTTTCTACGTCCCTCCGCCTTTCTTAGCATTATTGTTTCTTCCAATGAGTCATGCCTTCTCATGCCGTATCCAAAGTACTACAGCCTCAGTTTTGTCATATTCGCTTCCTGGGATATTTCTGGCTTGATTTGCTCTAAGACCCATTAGTTGTCTTTTGGGCTGCCCATGAAATCCTCAGCACAGTACCAAAGGTTGCAGATTGGCTTCCTAAAATTTGCAACTTGGCAGAAATTAACAAGTTGGCTTTCTCAATGAAGGAAAAATCTCTGGAGAAAAACAAGGAGTTCCGGAAACCTATGATAGCCTTTTTGAATCAGAAATGGGGAGATAGTAATGTAAATGGTTTTAAAGACTAAGAATGTATGTGCAGGAGAATAGGAATCTACTGTATATACTTGACTATTAGTCAACCTCATGTATAAGTCGAGGTACAGGTTTTGAGGCCAAAATAATGGATTTTGATATCACCTGTGGACGTGTTGAAGGTAAAACTTAGGGGCATGTAAAAAAGGATGTAAAGCATGTTGCAAAGGAGAATGATGCCAAAGAAATTCTGGCAGGCATAACTATGCTCATCCTAAAGGCTGGATGGATGAAAGAGTAGAGGGGATCCATGCTCCTTTTTGGTGCTCCTAGAATGGACCTCACCTTTTAACACTCTATTCAGAGAAAGGGGAAAGTACAGTACTTACATTGACCTGTGGATAAGAGGACCCAGATTTTTGGGGTCAATGTTTTGACTAAAATTTCTAGATTTATAAATGAGTATATACAGTAATTCAAGAAGTGTCATTGTTACTTCATAGATGAACAACCAAAGGGATGTAACAGAAAGTCAGCAAATATCAGTTAGAATCAATCAATCAATCAGCATTGGAAGAAGGTATGTAAAAATCCGTACATTTGTAAATGGTCTTTTCCCCCCCAAGGCTGAATAATTTTTAATGTTCTAAGACTTCCTGTAACAAGATCTTGGCCTTTAACCCCCCTCCTACTACCAGCTTCCTCTTATGCTGCCTGGTCTTACTCAGGGTCACTCAGGTAGGTATGACCACTAGATCTATGGGCATAGGATTCCTCCTAATTCTATGTCGACAGGATTGCATCCACTGTACAAGAGTTTCCATTCCATGAAGACAAACAGTAGAGGAAAGTTTTCCTGGACCCAAACCAAGGCACCATTTAAGGAGGACCAAGCCACCAGTCTTGTTTATCTTTTTTTCCTCCTCCTACTCCCATTGCCCTGTTAGGATGAGGTGAGCAATGGCTAGTTGTAATTTTAGCTCCCCTTCACTTGGGCTCTTCGGTCACTGTTTAAACCCCTGAGAGTTCAAGTTCATGTTCTGAGCTGCGGCTGGTGAGAACCTGTGGCTCTTTTATTACTATTATTACTCTCTTGGTTGATGCTGGCAGGGTTCCCCCTTTTGTGTAGATCAAAGCAATCAGAGAAGAGCACAAAACCCTGACTTCCCAAAATGAAGGCAGGCAGGCAATCAAAGCTATTGGAAAGGACGCACCAGGAAGTCAATGAAGAATAGAAATAACATTTACAAAACTGGGTCTCAGCATGACAGGGGTGCTTTGGCTGCCATTCCTAGCAGCGGGCGCCATTCTCTTCTTGAAAGAACTTCCTTACAGCAAAGTAAACAGCTGGCCTGTAACTGAGGGGGTCTAATGATAATAATGCTGATGACGATGATGGGAATAATAACAATAACCATGTCACACATTTTATATAGTGCCTTCCATTCAGATGGCTTCTCAGGCACATTTTCTTTTCTTTCTTTTCTTCTTTTTTTTTTTTTTTTGCAAAGTTTGCTAAACCGATCCCAGAGACATGACTCTGCCTAATGCTATGGGAAGATCTACTGCACTAATGTATAGTGGCTTTATGTCGCTTTAAATGTCTTCTCTTCCCAAATAGACTCTGGGAACAATAGATGGGCATGAGCGCTGCGCATTTCCCGATTAAATCTAAGGTTACTAGGATTTGTTCCTCCTTATAGAATTAATCCTCTGGGTTTCCTTGAGTATAGGCAAAGAAATAAGGCTGAACCAAAAATGGACCCCAATATTTGATACCTTTTGCCTAGTCAGCTAATTTGTTGGATATTTTGATGATGGGGAGGATAATCACTAGTAGCAGCAGAGGTTAGCTTTCTTTCTTTCTTTCTTTCTTTCTTTCTTTCTTTCTTTCTTAAACCAAATATAGCAGCCTCAGTGGATCAAATAAGATTTAACTACATGTTAACTCACCATTTAACCATCGATTCCAGCAGGCTTACTTTGGTTGAGACTGCTCAGCTCAGCCATAGTGTGTTTTATTGATTTATTAAAATATATACACCATCAGGACTTTGCAAGAAGGCTTCATGTAAACACATAACCTAAAATCAGCTGGAAGACCCACTTCCCACAGATTGTAGATTTACCTGAATAGAGTATCTACTACTTCAGATCTTTATCGCTAAATAACTTGTGTCATTGGGATCTCTTGAAGGCCTCTGAGAAATGTTTGCTTCACTTATCTTTCAAATAATCTTTTTTTCATCTGAAAGCCCTTGAATGTTTCTCCTGAGCAGGAATTGCTAGAGTCGTCTCTACATTTGGCTTTCAGCAAAATTCAGTTTCTTGCTGAAAGGAAATATTAGTTGGCTATACATTTTCTTGTCTTTTCTGCTCACACTTAAATGCAAGCAACCAGTGCCATTGACCATCCTTACTTAACCAGAAGGTAGTCAAGACTTCTTGCTGACATTTGCCCCAAAGCAAAACTGAAGTGCATTTGAATACTCCTTTTCAGGAGAAATGTCTGAGGATTTCCAAGGGAAGCCAAAGGTTTCTATAAGACGTCTGGAAATCCTCAAGGGATAACGTCTTGGCAGTAATTCTCAGACATCCTTGAGAGGAAAGCCTGTTGTATTTTATACTTACATCATATCCAGACATCTAGATGCATATTTTTTTAAAAAAAATCCAGAAGTAGGATATGTATATAGTGGCCTCTTACGCATATTTAGATCCACCAACTGTAAAGTAGTGCATGGCATTTAGAGAATGAAGAACAGCATCTGCAAACTTGCACAGTACATACATAGTATTCTGTATAGGGTGATGTGCTGCATAAGTGAATACAAATAAAAGATGAATAACACATCTGATTCCCCTCCAAAAACCCTCCGCATCTTACCCATCGACCCCAGAGTTTGCTCTTTCAGACCCAGCTGTGTCTGAGAGGTCCAATTTCACAGCTGCTCAGTTCCAAATTGTACTTGTGCTTTCCAGCTGTAGCCTGAATGGCCTGTGTTTGTTTGCTATCAGTTTTAATTAAGAGGGGTTTCATTAGCTGGCACACACACAACACTCTTTGCTCCTACTTCTCTTTCCATTTTCAATTTGAAGGTGGCTTCTGCCGACGGAACAATGCTTGGGATCAGCAACATGCTCCAGTGCTCTCCCTTGCTACCTGTCACACAACATCTCTTAGGGCCTGGCATTTTTAAGGAAGAATCAGGAGTAGGAACACATAGGGCTTTCGCTTATTAACAATGGTTGTCCAAACTGTTCTAAAGTAGAATTTGAAAATCAATGAGGCTCCTTTACTAGTTTCCTTGTGTAACAATCTCTCAACAGACTTCTATTTCCAGTTGAATGTCAGAGGTCTTCCCAGAAGAAACTAACAAAGAATTAGGAGTTTTGAAATAAATCAGAACAATTTACTCCTGGCTAGAAACATTTTTCTAAGAGCAGGTAGGGAGGAGGCTACAATTTTATATCCACTTGTTGTTGGTGAGTGCCTTCAAGTTGTTTCCGATTTATGGTGATCCTAATGCAAACCTATCATGGGGTTTTCTTGGCAAGATTTGTTCAGAGCAGGTTTGCCTTTAACTTCCTCTGAGGCTGAGAGAATGTGACTTGTCCAATGTCACCAAATGGCTTTCCATGACCAAGGGAGGATTAGATCCCAGGTTTCCAGAGTCCTAGTCCAATGCTTAAGTTATTACATCACACTGGCTTTCCTACATCCACTTACCTGAAAGTAAATCCCATTGCAATGAGTAGGGCTTTCTTTTGAGTTAACACATATGGCGATCCAGAGCTTACTTTTAAGAATTTCCCCTCTACTACAGTTGTTACAGCTTTTTAAAACTGATTACTTGCTTTCTCTTACTCTTTAAGGCAGATGCCTCACTCTACCAAATGATAGGGCCAGCCCTGCTTGTGTGATAACTAGTGGAAGCTAATGGCATCATGCTTGGGATGAATTTTGTTAGGTGAAGGCTGTTCCACTGCTTTTAGCACTATACCCAATAATGAATACATTTGCCCCAGGAGTGGCCTTCTCCATTTTGCTTTTCCTGGTACTTTGCTGCCTAAAGATAACCAAGAGGAGAGTTGGCATAACATACAGGGATGTTGTTCTGTCCTTGCATGGTGAATGAAACAACTTTTTGATAGAAGCTGCTGCAAGACAATAGTCTTATTTTCTTTTTTTCTTTTCTGGAGATCTGTCAAGGGGGTTAGGGAATCATTGAGGTCTCTACTAGAATCTCATATCTTCCAACATTTCACAGATGAAAACTGGGGGTGCCTCTACACTATAGAAATAATGTACCTTATGTGCCGTAGCTCCATCCTATGGAATCCAGCAATTTTCAGATATACAAGGTTTTTAGCCTTCTCTGCTAAACAGTGCTGGTGCCTCACCAAGCTAGAAATCCCAGGATGTAGCCATAGCAGTTAAAGTGGTATTGAACTACATTATTTCTATAGTGCACTAAATGCACTCTTGGACACATCAAAGTGTGACCAAGAGGCTAAAAGTTATTAGTGATGAATAACAGACAAGGTTGCAACAGTTTGCTGTTGACTATGGCTATTGGAAAGGGTAAGATTCTCCCCCTTATCTCTTTTCCCTTCTGAGATAATTGAATGCAAAGCCCTTTTGCAGTTAGAACAATGTTTGTATCTACTGAAGAAAGTTAAAGACAAAGTAGGAAAGTTGGAGTAGGGGAGAGAAACTGGGGTATTTTAAAAGCATCTGAAAGAGTGGGGTGACAGAAGATTATGTGGGACTGACCATGCCAAAAGAGACAAATTGGACAATATGTAATCTAAGCATTCACATCCCTACATGATAAAGGGACTATGCTTCTTGGCTCAGGACTTAGGACTCTGGTGAGAGGCAAGGTTTTCCTGCAGCTTAAGGAAATTTTTAAAGGCCCCTTAATCTCAACTGTTGCATGAATTGTTTAATGTGGGCATAACGCTGACATTATTGGGGCTGGATATTGTGAACTGACCTACTGGTATGTTTTACGTTCATTTAAATTCCTGATATGATTTAAATGAACTGTAGCTGTTGAGTTGTTAAATCGCTTATTGCAATGTATTAAAATAATCATGGCTATTGTATTAAAATTGGCTGTTCTGTGCAATACTTTGAGCACAATGGTATTTCTGGGAAATGAGGTCCATAAATAAATGGCCCATGGCCGTTGAAAGATTTTCACAACATAGTGCTGCCCAGGTTTTGGGGCACAACTCCCATCAGTTCCAGTCAACGTAGCTAGAGGATTTGGATGATGGTATCTCTAGTCCAAACATCTAGGAGGATGCCACATTCAGGAAAAGAACCTTTGGAAACATTAGGAATCCTTCTCATTCTCTGTTATCTTTGGTTCAAGACAACTGTTATCTTAGTAAGAATTCTTAGAAGCCAAAGAAGTTTGCCTAAAGATTCCAGATGGAGAATTTTGTGCAGTTTTCACTTTGATCAGAATTTACCAGACTTGTGCTTCCCGAAGCAACACATGAACCATAATGCAAACACACTGCCAATATAATTCTCTAGACAACATATTGGTGTAGTAATGTGGGGGAAAGAACAGAAAATGGGCGTATTTGTGGATGGGGGAAAAACACACACACACACAAACACACAAAAACCATCAAGAAGGGGGAAATTGCTTACAAATATTGTACAAGCAAAACTGTGCATGTCAATGCATAGAGTCTTGTGCTAACTTCTTTGAAAAAAGTGTAAGATGACCCAGAAATTAGATAAGCATAGTGAGGACAAGGAAAAATTAAACAAAGACAAAAGGGCTGACTTTGAGGTGTCTAGGCCTGTTGTTAGTGACCCAAAAAGGGCAACAAAAGTGCATAGTTGAAAGTCTCTGACATCCTTTGTGTAGGCAGGGTTGTCATCTCACATATAAGGATGCTCAATAAATGTAGGATAGTGTGTTCTGGTTTTTGTTTTGTAGCAAACACTTATGACCCTCTGAGTCTTTTATACCACCTCGAGAGTAGAACGATTTCACAGTCGTATTGGATGTGGCAATTCAGAGTGTGAAAGAAGAAGAAAAACACAAATGTCTAGCTCTTTTCCCATGGCTGCTTCTGCCTGCTCCTAAGCTGGTATCACATGATGAAGACAGTTATCTTCAAATGCTGATATGTGGTTGTTTGCAAAGTGGATAGGAATCACTGCTGCATAGCACTTGTGTATTGTTGTCTGTAGTTATACATCATGCTCTCCAGTCAAAAGTACAAGCAGCACTATTGTTCAGATCTGAATCACTCCTGTACATCATATGTGTAATTATGGATCAACACTTTATGCAATGAAGCAACCACTTTTTCAGCAGGGTTCTGTCTATAATATCCACAAATCTCCTTGTTTGTGACATTTGTTAGTGCTACATGTTTGTGACATTTATCATAACAGATAAATTCATTGCTCCCAGCATGTTTCCTATGGAAGCAGCAAAGCAATACTGTAATATCCCTACAATCTAGGAATGGCAACTTTTTCTGGTCAAGCAGCAGGTGCAGGATGAAGAAAATCCTTGAACTTTTTTGTTTCATGCCGTTGAATCATTTATGAGACTTATAAAATGTATTTTAAAATGAATTTCCTTCTGCTAATTAGTAGAATGTTGCAACGAAATTATCATTCTGCTTTTTTATTTTAAAAAAAGGTTTTTGCCATGACAGTTAATGTGGTGTCAAACTGCATTAATATTGCAGTGTGGCAACTATTGCTTTTAAAATGCAATATCATTACCACATTGCCCTGGATAACTTATTACAGGTAAATATATTGTTCGTAACTCATCACTTTAAAGCACTGCTAAATTGTAAGGATGGAAATTTTATTTTGCGCACAGGCTCCGTGCCAAGAATGAAATAAAAAGTTGGCAACACTAAGCTGCCAAGATAGAAATGCTTAGCTAATATATCCAAATAACTCTGCATTTCTCCACTAGTTTAGCTTCTGCCACCATGTCTATCGCATCCCATAGACTCCCAAGAGTTCCTCCCTAGCAGCGTATTAACTCCAAGCTACATAACAAAACAGCCGGAGAACTCAAAGTCAATTCCAATCTGATTATCCAACATAGCCTGACCACTTGAGACAATGACATTTATCACATTAATGGGAATGATGGAAGGAAACTGGGACCCTGTCCAATGGGGACACTTTCATTCAATGTTGCGCTGTCTTTGAAATCCAATTAGCACTGGCTGAAGGTCTTAAGAGCACTTGAATTGCAACTTGAAAATTATGAAAGGCTTGTATCACACTTTCTCTCAATCCTGCTGGCATTGGTTTTAGGAAGCAGTGAGGATTTGCTAGCGCTTTTGATCAGTAGATTTTTAAAAAGTCTCATAGCTAGGCTAGGTCTGGAAGTGACAACTGGGGAACTAATACTTCAGAATATGGGCTACTGCAGAGTCAGATAATGCTGGCACTGTCCTGAAGAGGCCCATTCTCCTCCAGCATGAAAGATAGGAATGGGTATGGATGCTGAATTAAAGCAACCTTGCATGTTACATATTAATCAATCTTCCAGATTTTTTTTTTTAAAATAATCTCTTTTTCAACTACAGGTATTTTTCTATGACCTGATTTTATGCTATTACTGTCGCATATATAGGTCCAGTGAACATGCTGCTAGATTTACAGGCTAAACCATATACATGCAAGTAAGGTGGAAATCACCTGTGTCCCTTTCTAGATATGGGTGAAGTGCAAACCCTCCACCAAACCCAATTTGGCAGAGACAGACCCAACTAATCTGTTGCAACCCCCCTCACTTTTCACCTGCTTTTGAAATGTCCCTCTTCCTCTCTTTCCTTCTTATTTTCCCTTTTGTGCACTGCTTAGTTCACCGGCTGCAAACTGCATTCAAAATGCAAAAGTAGTTTGGATGTCCTTAACCCAGCAAAAGGGAGATGAGAAGGAGGAGGAATAATCTTGCTTTTCTGAGAGGGCTGAGGCAAAAGCAAACTGCTGCAGTCACACCTAGCCTCTATGTTGCTCTTCATAAATGCCTTTTACTACTTTGACCACAGTCAGATGTTGCTTGGCCATACATGTCACAGTTTTCTCTTTCGAAATGTTGAAGAATATAAACTTGTGAGAAAATGAGTACCTTGTCTTGAATACATTTCCTATTGGGGCAAGGGGGGTGACAAAAAACTATGTGCGTACTTTAAAATATGAATAAGGAAATATGCATTATTGAATGCATGTGCTATTATTATGCATAAACACTATTTAGTAAAGGAAGAAAAAGTTGTGCAAATTAGACAAATTGTGCAAATAAATGTGGACACTAGAAAAAGTGGATGAAAATAGGTGCAGATTCAACCTATATCTGGCCAACTGACACAGAGCAAGGACAGGAAGAAATGCAGGTGCAGTTTGGAGAAACAAGACCAAAACTAAAAAATAATGGCATCTCTACTCTCAGAAATAATTTTGCAGTAAAATAGTTTATTATCCATTTTGGGCTGAGTTCTAGTTGCTGCTACACAATTGTCACCAAGTTGTGTAAAGCTCTCCTGGGATGACTCCATTATCCTTTTAGGTTTTATTTCATGGAGGAGGAGGAGGGGAAAAAAGTTTCTACATTGCTTTCTTCATTTGACAGAGCCACCAACCTGGTGGCAGAAAGGCCCTGGTGTGTCACTTTGAATCCACAGGAAGATCAAGAGAACTTCACAACTGACAGCTCAGCTGAGAAGAATTGGGACACCTGTCACTATCTGCCAGCAACCCCTGAAATTTTACAAGAGACCCTAACAATGCTGTTGATGGTTGCCAATCACTTCCTATCTCATTCCCATGGAAACAGACAGCTTCAGAGAGCCTCTGAGCTGGGGTGTGAAGCCATTGAAAATGAGGTTCTGATCTGAAGCAGAGTTGTGAGACTTATCGCTAGTGTAAGGTGGAAACTAAGCTGTCCAACAAATGCAATGGGAACAGTGAGATCTACAACAAAATGTTCTAGTGTGGAATACTCTGTATCCCATTCCAGTTAGCCATGGCCAACTCCATTCCATTCCCTTTCCCCTTCCTCAGACTTACATTTTCTTCTTCATAGAGGTTGGGCAATAATAAATAAATAAAATAAAACTTTTATTTATACCCCGCCTTTTGTAGAAACAATCAAAGTGGCGAACAACATATCAGATCATACAAAAGATGCACAATATCCCCCCCTTAAAAAAAGAATTAAACAGCTGAGATTAAAATGATATAAAACACATTAAAATATAGTGAAAATGGGATAATCATGGGCAGAATCATAACAGCGTGAAAATGTCTATGGTATATGGAGTGATCATTATGTGGCTGAGGATTTATTCTGGAAAAGCCTGCCGGAAGAGATCCATCTTGACTGCTTTTTTTTTAAAGGCATCTAAGTTGGTAATTTGACGGATCTCATCTGGCAGGTGATTCCACAGTCTGGGAGTGGTTGCGGAAAAATACCTCTGGAGGTAGCAACTAGCCTGGTCTTCAAAGGCTGCAATAAATTCCTCCCAAAGGACCTGAGTGTACGGGAAGGACTATATGGTAGTAGGTGATTCCTTAAATAAGTTGGCCCCAAGCCATGTAGGGCTTTAAAGTTGATAACCAATACCTTGTACTGTGGCCGGAAATCAATAGGTAGCCAGTGGAGTGACTTCAATATTGGTGTTATGTGGTCACTCCTGGATGTTCCAAAAACCAGTCAGCCTGCTATATTCTGTACCAATTGAAGTTTCCAGACTAGGCACAAGGGTAGCCCCATGTAGAGTGCATTACAAAAATCAAGTTGTGAAGTTACCAATGCTTGTACTACAGTTCCCAGGTCTCCTGGTTCCAAGTAATGGCACTGGCTTCTCCCAGACAGGAGAATGTATTCTTTTGGACTAAAGCTCACCAAGAAAGCTAGCTAGGGGGTTTTGGGAACTGTAGTCCCAAACAAGTAGCTTTTCCAGGTTTCAGGGTTTAATCAAATCATGCAGCAACATACCTCCTAGCATTCTTCTGATTCTAAGTCCAACCACATCCTCAAAATAATGAGAATTTCAGATCAACTATTCTGAACTTCCATACTTTTGTTCTGCTAAGTCAGGGTAGGAGTTTGAGGTGTATACTTGAGAAAATTATGAGCATTATATTTCATCCACTGAAGATCCTCTGACATTCCTCCCACCAGCTCTGAACATTTGTCCAAATGCACCATCAACTTCCTACTTTGGGTAATAGTGCACAGGCTCCTATAAGAAGCAGGGTTGTAAATCATCACAAATTTGGTTGTTGCAGGCAAGAATGATTTTTTTTACCATATTCCTACTTGCTGCGAGACACTAATTGAAAACTGCATTTTTCAAAGTACTTTCATAATTCAAAATGAATTATTTTACGCAAAATTTTAGAAATCTACTTTTTTGCACAGAAAATGCAAACAATACACAATAAATATGTTTCCTGGGGGGCAAAGTGCCCCTTTTTCCATGCAGAAAATCCTGTGCAGAGAATTTCTGCATTTTCTGTATAAAACCAAAAACAACCACATGTTTTTCATGCCGAATAACTCATGAACCACAAACTCATGAACTCACCCATTTAAGATTATTCTCATCATGGTTTCCTGACACTCAAGAAAGATCTTTTTTCAACCAGTTTATCAAATAGTTGATTACTTTTTTTCAAATATTCTTTCCACCATTTAGCAGCAAGGCAAAAACCTCATTGATCTCACCTAGAGTGTGAACTACACAACCCAGATATCACCACAAAGGAGATCCACAAGTCTCTACATCATCTGTCATTGGGTCTGTACAAATCATTCATCAGTCCCAAATGCAACAGAAGAAGAAAACACGGGGAGAAGAATTACAGATTATGGACAGTAATGAGAGCCAGAGTGAGCCAATATAAATTAGTCTCAGTTCAGGACAGATATGCCAAAGAAGAGTCAGGATAGTGCAAAAGTAATCTTCTGCCTTGGAAGAACAAGGTCCACAGAAGATGCGATGTTCTCTGAGACAACAAATGAGCCATATAAATGAAACCCAGGTAGCTACTCTACTAAGGAATATTATTGGCATGGATGGACTGTTTGTGTTCAATCTATATTTCCTTTGTGCCCGAGCCTTTCTGGCCAATCACCTTGTGGCTTATCCTTAAATCTGTCTCGAAACAATTTCATCTTGGTACATTCAGAGTTACTCCATTCCAAAGACTGGTCTATACTAGAGCAGATTAGTAGCAGTTACTTACAATTATTGATTGTGCAAAAGGGAGGTGGAAGGACAAAGTGTGCCTGGCAGACACATTATAGCAGCATGGCAAAGAATAATTAGTCTTCTCTTCCCCCTGCAAGGTGAGTTAATACCTTGAAGCACGAGATTAGTCATGAAGACCAGTTAACAAGCAGATATGCTAATGGTTACCAAATTAATATGGTCTCTTTCTGAAGACAGTAAGTCCTTCCAACAGAGTAAAGCCCATCCAACCTTGCAGACAGCTGATGTAATCACACTTTGCGCTTCTGCCACATTTACCTAAAACATGGAGTGATCCCACCACACTTTTTCCTCTTCCATTTCTTAGTGAATTCAAAGATATAGCCGTGTTAGTCTGTAGAATCAGTATGTAGAGAGATCTTGTAGCACCTTTGAGATTAACGGAAAGAAAGAAGTTGGCAGCATTCTATGAAAGCTCATGGTGCCAACTTCTTTCTTTCAGTTAGTCTCAAAGGTGCTGCAAGATCTCTCTGTGTGCCATTTCTTAGAGGGTGGGAGGACAAGCATCCAACAACATTGGGGTTTGGCTCTAGTACCCTCTGTCGATACCAAAATATATGGATGCTCAAGTCACATTATATGCAATGGGGTAGTAAAATGGTACCCCTTATATAAAATGGTAAAATCAAGATTTGCATTGTGAAATTTGCTAACTTATTTTATAACATTTTGAAGCTATATATGCAGAATCCATGGAGATGGATGGCCAACTTTATAATAACAGAGTTGGAAGAGACCTCAATGGCCATCTAATGTAAGATTTTAAGCAACAGCTCCCATTATACCCCAGACACCATGGCCACTGACTATGCCAACTTGCAGATTTGGACATTGTAATCCAAAATGTACCTCCCAGCTCTGTCCACCAGTCATTAGACTCTATGCCATATGGGGCAAAGATGGGCAGACTTAATGCTTGCAGAATTTACATTGTGGTTGGTTTCTTTCTATAACAACCCTGAGATTCGCCAACCAAAACCAGGTCTCAAAATAAGTATCACAAAAGTAAACACTGATGCCTTCACACATTTTGTTATGGAGTCATATTGGGGTTATTTTGTTGTTCCTGTCCTTCAACCATTAAGAGTCGGAAATCCCTGCTGTCCCATTGCAAATCACCCACATATCGCCAAATACATCCAGATCTACCTTCCAAATTAATCCCAGAGAAGCCTTACTGAGCATCTCTCTCATTTCATGTTACATCTTAGGAGAGAAAACACATTTGCTCTCACAAATTTCTGAAATAAGATTAGAAATGTGTCTTCTGAGAAACAAACTAGTTTGCAAGTACACCGTTTTATTGCTGTTCCCATGCAGACTTCAAAAATAAAACAGAAGAAAATTCTCAAATTCATGGTGATATGTGAGAAAACTTGAGAGAAAATGACCTGAAGCAAAAAAAAAAGGTGCCCATTTGTTCATTCTTATTAAAGAGCTGCTAACATAATGATTACAATCCGTACTTGTTGTTTGTTGTTGTGTGCCTGCAAGTTGTTTCTGACTTATGGTCACCCTAAGGCAAACCTAACACAGGGTTTTCTTGACAAGATTTGTTCAGAGGAGGTTTGCCATTGCCTTCCCCTGTGGCTGAGAGAGTGTGACTTGCCTAAGGTCACCAAGTGGGTTTCATGGCTGAGCAAGGAATTGAGCCCTGGTCTCCGGAGTCATAGACCTACACTGAAACGACTACATTGATTTTGCAAAACGTTGTTGTGATGCAACGTATCTGTTGAGCAACATTCTGTTTTCTAGGTCAAATGTTGTACAAAATTAGTCACATGTGTTTGGTGAGCAACGTTTGTGTTGTGCAACATTGCACAACAAAAGGCTGCACAACATTGCTGATTCTGCACGACATTTTTGTTGTGCAACATTGCTGTTTCCTGTGTATAAAAACCAATCTTGCAAAAAAAAAATAATGTGGCTGACTGAAAGCAGTCCTTTCCACATCGAAAGTTGCATTTTTCAGGAAGGGCTGCACAGTCCTCAGAAAGAGTCAAATAACTTCCAGAAAACTGTGCAATTTTCAGGGGAAGTTACAGAGGTCCCATGGAAAAGCTGTACAGTTTACCATCAATACTGGGTTTCCTATGTGTCTTGAAGGTATGGGATGAAAAACTGCTTCATTTTTCTCAACATGTTTTAGATCTTGGGGAAATTGAGATTCACCATCCTTAATGAGAACATCTTCAAGTTTTCTTTATGTTAGATAAGTGATTTATGAAAATGTGACGCTTCTTCTGAAACCAGATTTGAAGAAGATCTGCTCAGATCTTACAACACATAAGCATTGGGACCCTTGGTTTCTCCAGTCTGAATGCTCTTCACAAGAAATTCAGAAGCATTGAAAACATTGCCTCTGAAGACGCCAAGCAGTGCTAAATGTGATCACGTTTCATCCTCGCAGCCTTCGCTAGTCGCTGGCTAAGTGAAAATTCACAGACACTGAAGCTTCAGAAGGTTTGAACTGCTGTGATCTCTCCATAGTCTCATTGATGTCCCCGCTGCTACAATACAATTTGCTATTGAACACCATCTTTCAGAAGAAAACAATCACTGAATGCCACCCAGCCGGCTGACATCAATCGTGACAAATGCACGTATAACAATAGTGTGAGATTTTGTAACAATGGTAACAAAGCAGGCATGAAGGGAGGACAAAGCAACCCAGGTGGATTGCATTTCATCCCATCCTTGTCCCTCCCTATTCTCAAACTGATCATTGTGTGCTGCCTGTACATTTCTGTTTCTTCCCCCAGAACCTGTGATCTTAGGGCTCAAAGACTTTGAAAGTGACTTACTTGTAATGATTCAGCAGAACTCTTTTTAAAATTCATTCTTTAGTAACATCAGCCCTTTCTTGAACAGAATTCAAGGCAGCAATGTATAGGACTGACTTGTTCTGGCACTGACCACTAGGAAGGGATGAATTTGTCAAACTTAGTTTCACTGATGTTATAGTTTTAAAACCATATTTCATCTGTCCTGTTTTCTTTGCATATATTTTAAGCCCCCATTCCCCCCATATATAAACATGTGTGTGTTTCTCAAAACATGTGTATAACACCAACAACATTTTCTTGAAAAAGTGTTCAGGTGCATCCTTTTCATACTTTATATTTTTAACATGCTTTTTCAATGTATGCAGACTTCAGAAACAGGCAGACATTAGTGCCTTCTGGTTTGTTTCTAGCAGTAGTAGCAATCGGGCAGCTCTTCAGATGCTGTTGGACTGCAGCTCCCAGCATTCCTCACCACTGGTTATGCTGGGTAGGACTGCTGGGAGTTTCATTCCAGCAATATGCAAGGGTCTACATGAGACCTACCCCTGGTTTGCAGATTTATTATATGCAATGAATATCTGAACCCAACAAATTTCTCATCCATCCCTACCATCCAGACCCCATTTCAGCACAATGTACTTTCAAATTATGTGCTGGGAAAAAGTAATGCAACTGCAAAGTGCATTTACATATGCAGCACGTGTGGCAGAATCTGATGGTGCATCTACTATCAAGCCGTATCCACTTGAGAATACAGAAACGGCACATTTGAATACTAATCCTGCAGCCAGGTCTGCTGTAGATTGTCTCTCTGAAAAAGGAGGCAGGAGGAGAGAAGTGAGGCATGTTTCTTATACATCAAGTTTTCTGCATATATCACCATGTTAGAAATAGAGATGAAATGCTTCACTAAGTTACTTCTCAAGGGAATCAACAAGTAATTTTAATAATTTTCTTCCTACTTTGAGCAAGTCTTTGAAAGCCACGTGTGCTGTTTTCTATGCAGGTCAACCACACGCAAATTTTGTGTGGAATAACTACCCTATTGCAGAATTTTCTGCACAGGGAACAACATTTTATTTTAAGAAACATATTTCTCTACTGAAATATTAATTTCTGCAGGAAAAAGTTGTGGCCACCCCTCCCCGAAATTGTTTGTTTCAATGCAAAACATCCATGTGCAAATTTTATGTGGAATAAATCCTGTTATTGCAGCATTTTTGGTGCAGAGGAAAGTATTTTCTGTTCAGAAAAAACCCCTGCATAGAAATAGTATTTTTCACACACAAATAAACACTGTGCAAAGCAACCATGTATGAATTTTGTGCAATATAAGTCCCAAAATGGGAAAATTCTCATCAGTCTAGGGTTTTACTTATCAGAGTTTCTTCTCTCTCTCTCTCAAAAACAAATATGACTTTCAACCATTTTGCAAATATAGCCTTTTGCATTCGTCTTTTAAACAAAGTGCTTGTTAATGTGCAATGGTGTTTCCCACCAAGAAAACCTCTGATTCCATCCCTAAACTAAGTATAAATATTCATGCAATGATATAGTATCTGCAGTTCATCTTTGCGGAAATACTAAAACTGTCCTTAGTTTGTGTTCTTCCTTTTGTCAAATACTCACTCCTTTATTTCTTTTCTTTTTTTAAAATGCATTTGTTATTACCTTTGAACCGTACCATTGGCTATATCTCTATTGATGCAATGCAGCCTGGATCATACAAAACCTGTTATGGGTTTGTAAAACGCAAAACACTGAAAGCAGCAATGGGGGGAAAGTGTGGAAGCTAGCAGCACCCATGACAAGGTGCAACATTTAAAAATCCAAAGGTTTCATGCATTTAACCCTGCTGCTTCATGCAAAACAGCTATAGCCTGGCCATTAGAGCTTTAATTTGATCCACTGTGCCGCACAAACCTCCTTTGAAGGCCATCTGTTCCAAAATTTGTTGTTGTTATGTGCCTTCAAGTTGACTCCAATATAGGGCAAGCCTATTATAGAGTTTTATTTTTTTGTTTGTTTGTTTGTTTTAGAGGGAGGGAGTTTTATTCAGAGGACTTTTGACGTTGCCATCCTCTTATACTGAGAGAGTACCATTTTTTCCAAGTCATCCTGGGAGTTTCTATGGTTGATGGGGATGCAAATCCTAGTCTCCAAGTGCCGTGGTCCAGCACTCAAACCACTATACCTCATTGGCTTCCTTTTCCCAAAACCATAGAGGAAACTTTAGAGCCCTGCTAGATGGTTTAAAATTTAAAATACTCTGTGTATCTAAAACATTCTCACAACACAGTTGGCAAAGTTGTGGGACATGCAAGGATAATTTTATCATTTATCTAAAGATTAGCAGAATTACAAGACATCTTGTCAGTCCTGGTCCAAGATAGTCCTTGCCAGATTTGTTTCCTGGTGAGCTCAAATATATAGATATTGCACAAAGATTTAGAGCTATCATTTATCATCACAGCTTGACTAGAAATTGCTTGACAGTACAAATGTACAGATCCATTTGGTTCAAAACCTTGGTACCAGCAAGTTTAGAAAATTGCCTTCATCGGCAACTCGACTCGCCATCTTACTAGATGAGATACTTTTACAACAAAATGGTTCCCACTTATTGCTTATGTAAATTAACACTCGGCTGCCATAAGGTCTTCTTTACAACATAAAGCATTCTGTATGGCTTTAATCACTGTAGACAGATAGACCTTGGAAAATGGAAAGCACTTTTAACCTCTTAAAATCTTTGGGACATTTTCCTTAAAGGTCTGCAAAATATAAGTACTCTCTTTCTCATTATGGTTTTACCCTCTTGTAATAGTTCCCCTCCCCAAATTCAGTGTTATTTTCCTCCATGTCTCTTAATAAAAACTTATTTGTTTTAAAGACCTGCAAAAATTTAGGATTAGAATATTTTATAAAGAGCAAGGTATAATGCAATTGTAGCGGGTGCAAAACACTTAACAGGGGTACTGCCAGCTGACTGCTGCAGGACTATCCATTTTTTGAATTCTGGATATAATTTCTGCTGGAAAAGTTTCAGATTTTTTTTTAAATAAGCAAACTAATGAAAATGAGATTACTTAAGTATAATTGCTTTTTGGCTCTTGGGGCTGGAATCCATTTTATCCCCCCAGACAAAAATAGAGACATGGTCATATTTCTCTATGCTTTAATATCCATGAGCACACACTCACCATTTCAAACATTAGGCATAGGAAGCATACCCACCCATTATTTACTTTTATATCTTGCCTTTCCTCCAGTGAGTTTAAGGTGGCATACATGGCTACCCTTCCTTCCCACTTTATCCTCGTAACAACCCTGCATGGCAGGCCGACAGAGAGTTTTCTACAGAGTTTTCTAGGATTAGTGCTAGTTTCTGATCTAAGGTGCCGGTTTAAGTGCTGAGGGTGTGGGGTGAACAGGTAGTTTTAGGGAGGGAGGAAGAAGATACTATATTATGAATGAAGTTTGAAGGCTCATCCATATGAGAGACTGATGTGTCTCTTCAGAAAAGGGGTCAACTCTACCTCAGGCCCTGGGTCTGGGGTCCCAAATGACACTTCAGAGTTTCCTTGGATAGCCATGGCCCCGCTCCATGACAGCATCATTTGTATTTTCCAGCTTTTGCACACACATTCTTCACTAATCTAAAATGCCATAAGGCCTCTTCTAAGCCTGTGTTACTGTCAGAAAGGGCTTTTAAGTTGAGCTATACTGTTACTTTTGGTTCCACATTTTTGTCATTGGCTTTGCCCATAACTGGAATGTGGGCCGCAAGTAATTTCTCTGAAATAGAATTCAGATTTCAGGGCAAAACAGGCTTCCCATCCCATTCTAATTATGATGCCATGTCAAAAAGCAAACAAAATTTGAAACACCCAGATGGAGTGGTGTAAGGTTGGGAGTTTATCAGAAGGGAGGAATTTCTCTTAATTTCAAATGAAAAGAAAGTGGGGCCAGAATGCATTCACATGAATTCGCTAGTTCAGCGAATTTACGTGAATTCGAATTGCATTCGAACTGACTTCCCATTGCCCGAAAATAGCTTGCCATTGTCCGAAATTGCATGTGATCACCTCTCAAGCAATAACATGAAACCCCATGTTTGTGTTCGGACTGACTTCCCATTGCCCGATATTGTGTGTGATAGTCTATCAAGCAATAACGTTACATCCCATGATTGCATTTGGATTGCCATTGGGTTATACTTCCAATTTCCCTTGTCTGATAACGTCCTTGGTCACAATGTGTCCTGATCAATGGTATGATTCTGGATTCTCATGTTTTATTTTGCTTTGTGTCGACTCCAAACTGGGTACCTATTGGCTAAGCAAAATAAAACACGAAACTCCAAAATCACACCATTGACCAGAAGACATTGTGGCCAGGGTTCAGGTGTGTTAGAACGGCTTTCCCTTATTGGTGGTAGAGCATTCTGCTCATGCGCAGAGGTATATTATTACTTCTCATCTGGTATGTTACAGCCCTGGTACTGAAAAAAGAACGTAGAATTAGGGATCATTGAGTACCCATGACCCACATCCTGGAGTCTGGTGTCTTCTACCTCTCTGAGGCTATTGATTTAAGATGAACAAGCCAAAAAAGAAAGAGAAAGATTAAGCCAGATGGAGAAGCAGATAGACAGAGCACAAGAGATGTATCTACATGCCAGGTGCAACCAGTGGGGAGGAAAGGGGAAAATGAGAAGTCAAGCATGGACAATAAAAGAAAATGTAGTCAGATAGAAAAGGAGGGGGAAACTCTTTCAAATTGATTGCAGGCAGTAACAAAAGCAAAGGAGAAATACTTTTCTCTTTAACAAATGCTTTGATCGCTCATAGTTGATATAATTACCATATAAAGCTACAGGTAGACAGAAATAGGATAAATATATCTTGTACACACACGCACACACACACAAAACACCCACAGTATCTTTATTTTTAAAAAAACCCAAGTTGCCAGCTGTGATAAGCTGTTAAAAAAACCAAGAAGATGAAAGACATATACAAGCTCTTCCCCTACCCTTCTCTTTCTGCCCGTTCAGCTGCAGGACCATTAAAAGGAGAAGATGATTCCTTGGGTGGCAATATGGCAATCCCATTTTTCACAGTACATTTCAGAAATGCTCTCATGACCAACAAGTATCATGCCATCAAAAAGAGATTACATATATGAGCGTAGAAAACGGCCATATACCAAGTCAGACCACTTCTTACTCTTTCCCATTATCTTTATATACTCTGGCTGCAGCAGCTCCTGAACAGGATCTGGGACCTTCTGCACATGAATCACTGCTCTGCCACTAGGATTGCTGACCTGAATATGGGACAGGGCTTCCCATAATTTAATATTTAGCAGATCTTTCATCAGGATGGCTTATCATACAGTTCCATCAGGCAGAACTATGATGTGTCCCACCTCTCTCACACACACATACCTTTTAGCTGATTCAACCTCTCTACATGGATATTTAGGGATTCGGAAAAGAGGTTGGAAACACTGATAGGCCTAGAGCAATAATATCAGCCTCTGGAATATCCTGAAGAGCCCCTGGGAGGTCATGGAGCATGCTTGTTGCTATGCACCCAACTGCAAGAATGGAGTGGGACACCTATCCACCACTGCCTCCTCCACCAGTCAATAAATAGATACATAGGGATGGAGGCTGCATCAGCTAAGAGGTGGCTGGGGGTGAAGGAGAACAAGTATCATAGCTCTGATTGACAGAATGTTAAAGTAAGTATTTTTGATTGAGAAACTGATAAATAGTAAAGCAACATGAGCCCCGTCCCATATTTAGCCTGAAAAACTTATCTGCCACTGAGCTACAGGTCATTTCCAAACAGATATAGATTAAGTGTCCAGTTCATAGCAAGTAGGAATGAAGGCTTTTTGAGAACAGAACAACATAAAAAGAGCCAGGCTGGTTCGACTGAAGGCCAATGTTAGCCCATTGTTCTGCTTACACAGCAGCCAACCAACCGGAAGAGAAAGGTAATGGATAATGAAAGAGCTCTTCTATCTTAACTGGACAGAAGCAAACTCCCATGTAAATGCAAGCAATGTGGAAGGAACAAACACAAAACTGGAGCAAAATTACTGTTGCTTCCCTGCCCAGCAACTGATCTGTTAGCCTCCCCAATGGCTATTACATCTATGCATCAGCTTTTTCCTCAATGAACAGCAGCAGGTTACTTTGGCTCTGCATCTGTGAAATCCTTTGCTGATAGACAATGGCAATTTCATTATATACCCTGGCCAATTATTTTGGGGTTGCTTGCCATTCATGTCCTGAAGAGACAATGGAGCAGTTTGTGAACTGTTCTGGCCATCCATAATTTCAAGAGTGATTAATTTATCAATTTCTTGGAGAATGAATCATTGCCTAGGAGGCTGCCGCAAAAAACCACATGAGGCAAAGCTGGAAGAAAGGCCACAACTTTATTATCAACAGAAAACCATTGGTAGGGTTGGCCAAAAGCATAAGGTCAGGATCTGAGATATCGAACAACCTCCCGGTTGTTTGATAAGCATAAAGCCTGGTAACCACCAGGCATTGGGATGACCTATGGGCTAAAGAACGCCAACTGGCCGCAATGACACCAGGCACTTGCTTGTTCTCTAAGCCCCTAGTCACCAGGAGGTGCTCCCGTGTTGTGGCCCCCGCAATGGCCACAATGCCTGCCCTGCTCGTCCCCCGGGTCCCGAATGACTCACAAACCAGTGCTCTGTAGCCCTGGTACCACATCAACCAGATCCATGGCCTATGCTGCCACCCCAAAGTTGTGACTAAACCCACAAACCCAAGGGAGGGAGGGTGGGAGAGCCAAGCATAGAATGGAGACAAGGCCAGACCACGTGGCCTATATATAGGCCCTGGCCCCGGCCCATCACATGGGTGGGGACACTCCTCCTCCAAGGCAGCTCGACCAATGAGCTGCCTTGGAGGACTGGAACTCCCCACCATTGAGTAGACCTCCGCCCTGCCTAGAGCGGCGTGGAGTGGAAGGGCCTGCCCCGCATGACCAATTGGGGCAAAGGGATCACCCCAACAGCATTCTGGGGCGATTCAGGCCATAGCTCCCGGCGGCAAAGCGACCTGCCCATTGAGGCATGAGAATTCAATGAACTAGACCAGGATGAAAATTAGGCACATCTCCAGATGTTGTTGAACTGCAGCTCCCATAAAATCTAAGCAATATACCCAAAAGTAAGGCATGATGGGGTCTGTAGTCCAAGAATATCTTGAGGACTGTGTACAACTCCTACTTTTGAAGATACACAGAGGGAGAGACAGAGTTCTAACTGTGAGGAAGCAACATCAGAGTGTGGCCAAGATGGCATAATGAGGAAGAACACCTAAACTAAGTGAGGCTGCAGGAGTTTGCTTTTGCCTGAGCCTATGGTGAAGGGCCAAATTTGGCCAATTTCACCTTTCTCCCCCACCCCTGATGAGTTAATTTTGAACTCTGTAGCAACAGATAAGCTGAAGACAAAGGAGTGTGGGAGGAGTATGAGGGAGATAAACTGGGACATTTTAAAAGCAGCCGTAAAGGTGAAATGACAGTGAATTAACTTGAGATTGTTACTGTCAAATCAAGACAGTTGGAGGATATGATAAAGCTGACTTAAGGTGGATCGTCTGTCCACAGTACTGGCTGCTCTGACATGAAACTGTACAAGGTTTCAGCCAGGGGTTCTTTCCCAGATTAAACTAAATCTTTTGTAGACCAGTTAAATCTAGGGACATCAGAGATTCAACTTGGGTCATTTTGCATGCAAAGTAAGTGCTTCACCACTAAGCTAAGGAACTAAGCTATGCTGACAGACAGAACAATGATCTTCATCTGCTTAAAGACCCTCTTTTCAGAGCCAAGCCCAGGCATGCTTCAGGGCTTACCAGGAGGTGAGGTTATACTTTCAACCTAGGTCTTCATGAGCTTTAGGAAGAGGCTGAGACAAGGCTACTTGCAAATCGGAACACAAGAGGGTGCTACAGGGGTGGAGCACAACTTCTTCCCTGCCACATGCAAAACTCCTGATATATCCGGACTGGAACAATTTGTCGGCGGTAGTAATTTTAACTACCTTCGCCCCGACAAGCCAATCAGAAGCCATGCCGTGCTGAGGTTTTTATGAGTCCCCATAAAAGCAGCAAAATGAAAACTCAGGGGCCCTTAAAATATACTCCATGGCTATGTGCAGTGCAATTGGAGGCTTTTATGACTCCTGTCAGGGCGTTTATGACCCTGTAAAACTGTGCAGCAGCCTGGCCTGCAATGAAAGGAGGGGGGCCAGCAGGAGAGTATGTCCTAGTTTTTCTTAAAAGCCTAAATGGTCTTGTACATTTACAAGGCCTAGCGCAACAATGTGGTCAACTGCCTCTCCCTCCCTTCCACTGTCCACCCGCAAGAGACTACTAATGTCATTCATCTTTATTGCTGCCAATCCGTTGTTGGGGGGGGAATACAAGATCAGTAGCGGGTATATGACAGGTGGAAAAGCAAGGGGATTTACAGGCACAACATGTTTCTATAGTGTTCTGACCCCGTGACACAAGGACAATTGTAATGTGCTTTAAAGTTAGAGGCAGATAGATGCCTTTATTCATCCATATTCTTTTAATCATTCGCTAAATAAAAACTAAATGCTACTGCCTGCCAGTTGCTTTATAGCTCCCTTCCCTTGTAAGATGCAGGGTTTTTTTTAAGGCGGTAGAAAATGGAAAGAAGCAACATGAAGTGAAAGGAGAAAGGTAGGGTTCCTTTGTACAGATTCTTACATTATAATCAGTGTTGCAAATGTAATAATCCATGTGCAGGGGGAGTATAATCCGACCTGCTTATGTATTTCTAAAGAACATTGAATTTTGTTGGATACAATTTATGTTTTTAAAATGGATTTCAATTTTAATTTTTTTATAAAAGGAACTTGGATGAGTCCTTTATTCATGCATTATTTCATTCATTCATTCATTCATTCATTTGCCTTCAACCCAGCCTGGTCAGCAGGAGTTAAAACAACCCAATGGGTGGGTGGTCTCATAAAATCATGCATACCTTTTTATAGTATCAGTGACTAAATGAAAATGCATACACTTGGGGAAAAATTAGTACAGACACATTCTACTCCATGGATGATTGGTTTCCAAAAGAAAGGGGGGGGCGGAGTGTGTGTTTGTGTGTGTGGTTTTTTATGGACATTATAGAAAATGTGTAAGGAAAATGCACACAAATTCCCATGCATGGAAAACAACAACAATAAAATCTTGCACCTGGATACTAACAAAGTATGGGCCACAAATTCAGGTAGGATTTACAAAAATGCAGTGAAATCAAGGATAAGAGCTTTTCGTACCTCAGGTAATGGTAGACCCAGGTAATGGTAGAAATATATGGCCTTCTATATGCTGAACTTCAACTTCTATCAGCCCCAGGCAGCATAGGCAGTGGTGAACCATTACGTTTGCAGCTCAGTAACTTCTGGAGGACCACATATTTCCCGTCCAACATGCTCATGAGACAAGAAGATGAGATAACAGTCAAGGCCTTCTCAACCAAAGTCCAGCACCATTTTTAAAGGGTGTTCTCTCTAAGTGCAACACACACACACACACACACACTTTATCTACATGCTCAGAGATTGTGGTGTCACAGGAACCAAATAGCCAATATAAACTGCATAGAACATCCATGACTTTCGTATTGTAAACAATGGCTGAGATTCTATACTGTGGGCAATGGTGCATAACTGTATGCATCCATAACTAAGTAGCAGAAGCCCAATGAGATTCTGTTGGCAAATTGTAAAGATGCTGAACAATGCACCAGCCAGAGAACCCCAATGTGAACTGGACACCAATATGGTTAGGGGTATGATCTGCATCAGTCAGTCTGATAGGTACCCTGCACACCAAGACACTGTTACGAGTAATGCTAATGCAGCCCCTTGGTGAATACTGTATTACACAACTGCATTTTTTCTCATTCCTGCACAATAAAACCACTTATAGTAAATGTTGAGTCCCCAAGAATGTCAGATAGTACTCTTAGGGTGGGGCAGAGGAGGTGAAGAAGAAAGAAACTTCCACCTGACAAGGAATTGTGTGATGAATGATAAAGAATGTGGCAGAACACACAAAAATGGTGTCTTGGGCACCACAACAGCTGCATCAATAACAGTACACTCCTGGTTTGGAAAGTGGAGTTCTCTTTCCAAGGGCCTTGGAGTGCTGTTGCACAGAGGAATCATGAAAATCTGAAGCCACCATTATAATGGGAAGGAACTAGAATTGATGTTTCCCACTTATGCCAGGTCATAGGCTAAATCGTTTGGTGGTAAGAACAGCTTAGCAATGGAGCCAATTATCTGGAAGGAGGATGAGTCAAAGAGGTCTTCAAATAAAGGTTGTGTGACCATCTGCCACTTTTGCTGAGGATGCTCTGAAAATTTTTAGAGTAGAAGAAGTGGGTAGACTCACTGGCCTACAAGACCTCCCCCCCCCCCAGTTCTATGATCTATTGGATTAAATATGGGAATGTAACACAGGATAAAGGGGATGCACTGGCTCATGTGGTTAAGATGCTGACTCTGTTGATTGTAAGATTGGCAGGTTGGCAGTTCGATGCCCAAGTGCTGCATGATGGGGTGAGCTCCCAGCACTAGTCTCAGCTTCTGCCAACCTAACAGTTCAAAACCTTGCAAATGCAAGTAGATAAATAGATAAATAGTAGATGGTAGTGGGAATGTAAACAGCATTCTGTGCAATAATGCTGGCCACATGATCACAGAGTAGTCTCTAACAGTGCTGGCTCTTTGGCTTAGTAGCGGAGATGAGCACTGCCCCAATGATCGACAACTTTGTCAACGGGGAATACCTTTACCTTTACCTTAACACGGGATGCTTTCCCAAGCATGGGGATGCAGTAGGAGACAAAGCTTTATCTGTTGAATTTCTGACTGTCACTCAAGTGTTACTGCACAAGAGCCCTGCATTCCAAAAACCAGTCAACCCGATTTGTAACACACAAGCATTCAGTCAACCATGCTTCATTATCAACCATCCTGTTATGAAAAGACTTATCAAGATTGCTGCTACTGTTAATCTTTGAATAGAGATTTGGCTGTTTTCCTCTCTCCGCCTAGACCTAGGCGAACAATATGGAGTGAGAAGGGGGTTCAGAGAATATTTGTTCTCTCTTTTAAAACAAATTTGCATCTGCTGTTTTTATGCTGCCTTTCGGTGTTTAATTTCCATTAATATTTTAATGAATCAGCTTGTTGGCAGGAAATGGTTGTAGAAACAGTGATTTTAGGCAAATACTACCAGAAACAATATTTTAAATCCAACGTCACCTATAATATCTTGGGTAATAAACGATGCTTCAGAATAACCCTACATCATTCTGCAACAGAACGACCCTGTGTGATATAGAACTGGTGTAAGAAGAAAAAGAAAGAGAAGAAAAAGGAAAGATAATAGTATGTGAAAAATATAATGGGCCATGACTTGTGGGGGAGAGGGAGAGATTGCAGAGAACAAGGACTATATGAAAAAATTAATTTGGTCACATATTCTCTATAGAAGAGGGAAAGCAAACAGGCTTTTATGATCTCATCATTATAAATTGCACTGGTCATTTTTTTCATTGAGAAGCTGGGAAATACAGAACTTTGTTCACTGGGAAAGCTACATACACGCTGTCTCTACTGAACTGATACGAGGGAGTTCTATCTATGGTGCTTGTGACAAAGGAACCAACTGGTTCATGGGGCTGATTTTCACCTCCTGCCCTTTCTGGACTCTCGCAATCAAACAGGAGTGGGAAAACTGCACCCAAAGTTCCATATGCATCTCTCAAGGCCTCCTCCAAGAGAGGCTGCAGCCATTTGCTTTTGTCCAAGGCTACTGGGAAGGGCAAGGTTCTGACCCCGTCTTGTTTCTCTTCCTGCTGAGTTTACTCAGTGCAAACTACTTGTGTCCTTTGAAGTCATGTTGCTGCAACTGGAGTAAGATGAGGACCAAGGGAGAAAGTGGGAGGAGGAGAGAGAAACTGGGACTTTTTAAAAGCAGCTGGAAAAAATGGGACAACAAAGAGTCAGGACTGTTCCTGCCAGATCAGGACATCATGGAAGGCATGAGGCTTGCAAAGGTGGTCTATGGGTCACAGACTGCAAAAAGAGTCTCAGTCCCAACTATGCACTTTGACAATGAATGGGTCACAGGCTGCAAAAAGTGTCTCAATCCCAACTATGCATCCCCCATCCCCACAAAAGGTGACAATGTCCAGCAATGTCAACTGATTCATCTTTTGGATGAGTTGTAAGCCCCATGCATTTTTAAATGTTGAAAATTCAAAATGGTAACAAAGAGAAGCAGACTTCCAGGCACTTCCAATTTTTTTGTGGCATTATTGCCAGTTCTTACAGTCCCCAGAAGGTTCCAGGGGCAGAAAATGCCCATTCTGAACCTCCCATAGTTGTCCATCCCTGCCTTACAGGAAAGCAGGATAACAACCATTTCTCCCAGTATGACACCTGCCCCCAGCAGGCTCTTACACAAAAGCATTCCAGGAAATGCAACCTCTCCATACCATCAGGCAAGTGACCCTGTTTCCAAAGCATTACCTGCTCTTTGAAAGGAAGTAATCAGTTATACCATTTTAAAAGTGATTTCTTTAAAAGAAAAAAAGAAAGAAACACAACGATTGTCTGTCTTTCCCATTTTCCCCCCCTGAATAGAGCATGGATGTGGAAAATAGCCTATTGAGCTCACTTCCCCGCCTCACAGGAGCTGCAAATGTGATCCTTTGCAAGCTCAGACAAAAATCTGTCATGCTACATTAGGCTTGATAGCAAATTCTGTACTTGCGAGCTTTTATCAAAACTGTATATCTAAAATCTTCATAACATGGAAGGGTGGAGAACTGTCCTCTGCCCTGCCCTGCTTTCTCATTCTTTCCCTTCTTCCTTTTATCAGGACTTAAGTATTTTCATAATCAGTTGAAGGTATCCGTTTCTTTTCCTAAAGAAACAGAAATTGGGGCTGGGGGGGGGGGAAAGCCTTTTTTTTTTAAGGAAAGACTAAATAGACAAAGCTAAAAGAAAAACACAGCCATATTTTGTGTAGCCCCTAAGTATTGTTTGATCACTTTACGGACCCTCCAATAAACTGAGACATATGTAGCCAAGCAACATCAAGTCAAGATGGCAAAAAAAAATTTTTTTGATGCGAAGGAACACTCAATTTAGGGGAGACCACAGCATTTTGCTTTGGACTAAGGCTACTGGGAAGGGCACGATTCTGCCTCTCCTTACCTCTTCCCTTGCTGAGTTAATTGAATGCAAGCTACATTTGCACTCTTAAAGCTGCTTAAATGAAGTAAGGTGAAGACAAATAAGGAAACCAGAAGGGAGGGAGAGAAACTGGAACATTTTGAAAGCAGTTGAAAAAATGGAATGGCAGAGAATTAATCAGGAGTCAAACTGTCCCTGTCAAACTGAGACAGTTGGAGGCCATGACTTAAGCATTTAGAGATTTGTGTAACACATGCAAAGGCTGTTCCACAGTGATGTGAACCCAGGTTTGAGTTCAGCACTGAATTCCAGCATTTTGAGATTGTGCTCATTTGATATTTTTGTTTATCATCTTCATATGTTGCATTTTTAAAACTAAATTTAAAAAAATCATTAGGCATATGCTTAATATGTGAAGCTGCCCTGTGTCAGGTTTCTTATGGCAAGGACTGATCCTTTCAGGGCTTATGTAAACAGATTTACAAATAGCCTCAGCTAGAAGAAGCCACCAATGCAACATATGCACAAACACACAGGGATGCATTGATGCTTAATGGGGGCAGAAGATGGATTACAAGAGATAAGACCATATTCTCTATTCTTTCATGCAGGCTTTCGTGTCATTGTAAGACCTCCTGCATGAGCTCCCCATGCTTCAAGTACATGAGAGATACTCCTTGCTCAATACTCCTATTGTTAGAGCAATAGGCCTGTGGACGAACCTGGAACCAGCCAGGAGCTGCTTGGACAGCCAAAAATACCTTTCCTCCAAACAAAACAAGGCTAGAAGTGGCCGGAGATCCATTTCTGGTTTTGAAAAACAATATTTTCTTGGTAATGTTAAATAGTGTGGAAAGGATCTGTAGGCTATTTGAAAAGTTTAATGTTGGTCTTGAACCCTTCTGGAAAAAGCAACTCACCCTTCTTCTTGACTAGGGGGAAGGTGGTTCTGAGAGGCTGGAGGGTTTGAGATTTACAACACATGGAGGTGCAGGTACACAAACTAAACACACGGAGGTGCGAGTACACAAGGCTGCACTGTGTCATCTCTGCACTAGTGAGAAACGCAGAATGCAGCTAACTAGCAGAGGTTTTTAAAGTGTGGCCCAAACAGCTAAAACAAAGGCAAGGCCCTCTTCTTCTACTCCATCCTGTGAACAAGGAAAGAAAAGAAGAAATGTTCATCAGGGTCATCTTATATTTAGAGGTAAGAGTTCAGCAGCTCACCTGTTCTGCATGCAGTAATGGTACCCTTTCAGATCCATAGCACTTTGTCTCGTCAGTAAATAGACCATACACTTGTGTCAGTTACTTCTGCATGTGTGGTCATCACATCAGATCGAGTCATTGGGGCAGGTAGCTCAGTAATGTCTACTGTCCTGATTTACAAAGGACCGTCCTTTATTTGAAGGACTGCATGAGGATAGTCCTCTATTTGAAGGCACCCCCTGTTTGAGATCCAACTTGGATTTAAAGATGGAGAACCCAGAGAAAGGGAAGCCAAAATGCACCCAAACAGCAGACTGAACAAGCACATGGTTCGGAGCCTTCCCACTAGAGTGATGTGCAATTTCTACTTAAATTGTATTTAAATTGTTATAATTATTTGTAAATCTGCTTTTACACATGTACATTTCTTTGCACAAAATTAGCCCAATTTGTGTTAATTTTTAAGTGTCCTGTCCCTTTTTGTGGTAACATGTAAGTGATTATAGTGAGTAGCTCTCCTGAGTCTTGAGGCGAATGCTCTCCCAATCCTGTTCTCCAGACCCATTTTAACTACAAGAATTGTAAGGATGCCAGGAAATGAACCTGTTACTATGTACATGCATATCATGCATTTTGCCACTGATATACAGACTGCCCCTTGAAAATTATAATCTTAATCTTAGTTCTCTCATTACTGTTAATTTTCATTTTACCAAGACAAGTAACTCTTATGTTGGAAAGGAGGTGTGCAATGAATACATGAAAAATTGAAGCCTGGTGTGGGGAGAAAAAAGGAAAAGGAAAGGTCATGTTATGATTACTTTTTCCACCATCGAGGGATTAAAAAATATCTTCAAAAACATGTGCATTGATCAGATGGATATAGGAAAGGCTCAAATCTCAGTGGTAGAAAGTCTGAGATTACTACCATCTCCAGTTTAATGACTGCAGGTAATCGTTGAGAAGACTGCCAGACAGATTTGAAAATACTAGGATAGATGGACAAATTACATCATTTGGTATAAAGCAATTTCATACTTCTAGATGAATCATGCATTCCGCAGTTCCATGCTCACATATCATACCCATAGATAGAGGAGAGGAGAGGAGATATTCCCAGGACAGCATTCTTATTTTCTATCTCTTATAAGATGCAAGGCCAGCCCTATCTACAGACAGAGTGAAGCGGCTGCCTCAAGCAGTAGATTCTGAGAGGCAGTGAGATTGGCTTATTCAGGTTGCCCACACACAGTCTGGCCACACTCCTGTGAAGAATTGTGCAGAAATTGGAATTTGTGCATCTGAATTTCCAATCATTACTTCTATTCTAGCTTCATGGTCCACTTTATGCTACCTAAGATCAGTTTGTACCTTGCAATTGAACTGTATAGGACACTGTCCAATCACTATTAAAAATGCAGTTTCTAGTCCAGCTGACTTTTTTATGTGGAAGGAAAAGGGCTTTTTCCTTTGCATCTCATAGAAAATGCATTCTGCCATCTCTGTCCAAAACTTGCTATGAACAAAACGAATCATTATAGTCATAAACAATATGATTATACAAGGGTAGGAACCAGTGTGATATAGTGGTTTGAATGTTACACTAGCACTCAAAAAGACAAGGGTTCAAATCCACTCATCTATAGAAATATACTGGGTGACCTTGAGCAATTCACACTTTCCCAGCATTAAAGGAAAATAATGGCAAGCCTCCTTTGAATAAATCCTGCCATGAAATCCATTGGGCAGGTTTACCATAGATTGGGGTCCACATGAAGGAACACAGCAAGAAAAATACAAGGGTGGATTCACATCTGGCTTAACATATAACTGGATACACACATTTTCTTAACATGAACAAGCGTTCCCCCCACCCCACCACACTCAAACTGGTCAACCCAAACTGGATATGGATATTCAGCCTGGTGCTAGTAGTAACAGGCTTGTATTCAAAGAATATCCCCAGAAAAAGCACCAAGCAAAGCTCTGCGTGCCGAAATGTCATTTCCATAAAGCCTTATGCCAGCACTTTGTGTTACCCTTGCAATGCTAAAAACGGTATTACCAACCCTCAAGTGTCATCTGCTGGCACCTTATCCATTAAGCAAGTATTTGCACATTCACATATATAGCGTGATTATTTCCATAATAGCTCCGAGGGCTGCCTCAAATTGACAATATGATATGACATTATGGGTCTAATTCCAGGCAATTCCAGAAAGTGACTAGAAGCTAAAACGAAGCTGACAGAATCCTGCAATTAGTAATACCAGGACCAGTGGAGATGTACCAACATAAACTGGAGTGGGAGCAGGGGTTGATCATTTATTTCGGTTGCCAAAGGGAGGGGAAAATAAAGGTCAGAATTCAAGGTCCCTCTTTTGCCAAGGGCTATGTGAAACACTTGTCACAGCCTCTCAGATGTGCAAACTCTGGAGTGCGACCTAACTCTCTACCACCGGCAGGATTTTTATTTATAAATCAGATCACTTGGAAAACTTGACCTAACACAGAACTTTTCTAATGATGCTGTCGGAGTCTATGTTTACTGGATTCCACCTGGGCTTCTGTGATTCTTCTTGAACAAAACAACAGGAGCAGCAACAACAAAAGATGCATATTTCCATCAAAACAGACTGGATGGAAGAGGTCTGTGACTTCTTTTTTTCCCCTTCAAATCAATCCCATTTAATTTGTGAAAATTAGATAAAATTTAAAATGAAAATGACTCCCCAAATGTCTTTCCCCAGCCATCTCTGACCCAGAAATTTAGCAACGGAAGCTGTTTTCTGGCATGGAGCTACGTTATTGGACAGGCTTCGGCTGCTTAATGTCTATGTCAACAGCTTTCTATTTACTGTCTCAGGACTTGGGACAGCAAAATGATGGCAACATTAATCCCCTAAAAGGGGGATTTTACAATGAACAATTTGCAAATGTGTGCCATGATGTTGTTAATTGCTGTTAAGTCAGTTTTGACTTGTGGTGACCCTATGAAAGAGAGGCCTTTGAGACGTCATTTATCAAAACCTATGGTTAGGCCATGGCTTCCTTGACTGAGTCTATCTACCTGAAATGTGGGCTTCCTCTTTTCCTACTGACTTCTTTGCCAAGCATTATTGCCTTTTCTAATGAGTCCTATTTTCTCACAATATATCATGATGGAGAGCCAGCATGGTATAGTGGTTTATAGCGGTTGGAATAAAACACTGGAGACTAAGGTTCAATTTCTGTTCAGCCATGGAAACCCACTGGGTGACTGTGGGCAAGTTACATACTCCCATCCCAAGAAAACCCTATAATAGATTAACTTTAGGGTCATCATACTTTGGAAACAACTTAAAAGCACACAACAAAAATGTCATGATAAGTGCAATAGTCTCAGTCTAGTTATTTTGGCTTAAACGAATTCAGGCTTCATTGGCTCTTCCATTTGTTTGATTCTTTCTTAGGAAGTCTATGGTGTCCATAGAACTCCTCTCTAGTACAGTTGGTCCTTATTATACATGGATTTTTTATACATGGAGTCAAGCATCCATGGTTTGAAAATGTTAAAAAAAAGTATAAATTTCAAATATCAAACCTTGATTTTCCATTTTTTATAAGGGACACCATTTTGCTCTGTCATTATATTTAATGGGATTTGAGCATCCATGGATTTTGTTATATATGGGGGATCTTGGAACCAAATCCCAGCGTATAACATGGCTCCACTGTATCACATTTCAAATGTATAATATGTAAAAAACAAATAAACTCATTTTCTTCTATACATCTACCTAGAAAATATTCCTATGTCCATTTGTGTTGTCCTAACTTGCACTCTCTTAGCTGATTTCATTTGTCCTCAGTGATCATATCACTGATCTAGTGAAGTTGTAATCCAAATAAATAGTTAATACTATCATCATCTCATTAGCCAAATGTTCTTTGAGGGTTGTAATCACCCATTCAAACAGTTCAAGAAGCATTACCCTCATTCTCGATTCCCTTTATTTGGCCTTGGTGGCATCATCATGCTAACAAATTTGTTTTGGTGGTGACCCTTTGTGACCTCATCTCATTCATGACATTATACATGATGATCCATGTATAAAAGTCATGCTTTAGGAGGGAGCAATGGGGCCAGTAACAAGCAAAATATTTATCAAAATGTGAATATCTTCAATATCAAAATGTTTTTTTCTATCCCAAAATGTCATTTTCAGCATTAAGAGTAAAAAAACAAAACAAGAACAGTCTACACAGTTCTACTGTTCATTTATTTTCAGAATTAAAACTGTGAATCCCTGCAGTAAGGAAAAGAAAACACAGTCGCTAAATTATCATCAATTCAGAGACTTGCTGTTGAAAGCCACTTGGCCTTGCTCTTGTTGAAGTGGCACCAAATATTCCCTGTTGCCCGCTTATTCAAAGAATGTCAAATGATAAGAAATATGGTTGCAATTTATCATTAGGGAATTTCACCCAGAGTGTTTGTGCCTGTGTGTCTTTCCTTCTCTCTCTTGCTCTCTTCCATTCACTGGTCTAGTTTATCCATTATATTTATCCGCCGATCTACTCTTCTCTTCTTATCCTTCATTGCAATAGCAGTCCCTTGAGCTGAGATGGTTTTGTAATCAGCAAGCACAAACTGCCTATTTACTTCATGAAAGGAAGGGATCTGGCATCCTTTTTTGAGGAGCTGAACATGGGAGTAGGAGGCACTTTTTAATTTACAGGAAGGAGTTCTACAGAGTTTATTTCTGCAAATAAGCAATCTAAGCCATGCGATCTAGAGAATTTCCATCGCTGGAAGGTAAGATCCAAGCCGTTTCCAACTTACGGTGACCCTATTATGGGTTTTCTTGGCAAGTTTCTTCAGAGGGCCTTTGCCATTGCCATCCTCTGAGGCTTAGAGACTGTGACTTGCCCAAGGTCAACAAGCGGGTTTACATGGTCGAGTCAGGATTTGAACCCTCGCCTCCATAGGCCTAGACCAACATTCAAACCACTGCACCATGCTGGCTCCTATAACACACTATTTTAGCTCTTTATTTTCCTCCATTCTCACACTTCTACAATACTTTAAAAGGTCCTAGATGCTAAAGCTACTAAAAACAGTGGATAGGGAGGAGTTATCAGCCAAACTAGGTAAATGTAAATGTAAATGTAGATCCTTGATTACTTTGCCATTGCATGGAAAGATTAATAATCAAATAATTCTCTCTGACAGAAAATAAGTTCCCTCCCCCAAGTATTCCCCCAGTATTCAACCATCCCAAAACGTCACATGGGAATTATTCTGGGGACAAAGTCATATTAATTTTTGTGCCCCAAAAATGTTTTTTGGGGCAAGCCTCCCCAGCAATTCATGAAACGCTGTTACCTGCTCAAGAACCCCATTTTCTGTGCCAAAAACAGGATGTTTTGCACAAAAAAGTGTGAGGATTTTGCTGCCGAATAATTCCTGCTTAACACTTTGGGATGCTGAGTACCAAGATAAAAAATACACACACAAAAAATTGATGCTGTATTTTCCTACATTTAGGAGAGTTGTGTGGAAACTATTTGCTCTTGCAGGTGAGGATGAGCTATGGAAAAAATTCTATCTCCAGTGTAGGTTTTGCTTGACCAACTCAATTATGGACAAAATGATGATGAACAGGGATTGTAAAAATTAGTGGCCCATTTCGGGAGAGGGGTTAAAAGAATTAAGCCTTGAGTTTCATCCTCCCCTCTGTTGTATTGTCCTTTACAATGGGATTTTTTCCCTCTCTTCAAGAGTTAGCTGGCGGCATGCTGAATGATAGACACTGTGTAAATATATATATTTTATGATACTGTTAATAATGGTGGTACATTGCTCTTCAAAAGCTTCTATTATCAAAGGATCATCAATTGTTCCATAAACATTAATTAAAGGCTTGCAACATTCATTTCTCCAAGGCAAGCTTTAGTTACTTCATGTCTGCTCCATATGAATTAAACTCAAGGAAGGAGGAGGAATGTAATTCATTCACGTTTGCAGGAATAACCCGCCTAGCAGGAATCAAAGTGACTCCCAGTACTTTATGAGAGGGTTTGGCAATATACAGTCAATTCAGGCCCTCAAAAAAGTTTTTACAGCTCTAGTGGGACCCTATAAACGGTAATCAAAATTAGGGATGTAAAACCTCTTTTGCTCTGTCAATTTCACTACGTTTCTCCCAATACCACCTACTTTTCTTTTCTTTATCCTTATTTCATATCAAGTTGCCTGACTTTGGGTTTTCTTCTCACACTGAAATTTTGCAATCCTATCTCATTTTCCTAATTTATCTATCTGCACAATCTACCTAATTTACACAGCTTTTCCACACTGATTTAAAACACATCTCTGCATATTTTTTCAATTATGTGATTTTTTTTAGTCATTTGCATTTGATAAAATACAGAGCACCTGTGTCATACGCGGATGCACCATATGCGGCTTTCAGCATAGTTTGAAAGCCGCACACTGGAAGAAGCAATGGTGCACACACCGCGCACAAGCCCTAATGTTTTCAATGGTGCTCCACCATACGCGGTATTTCCCTTACGCGGGGGGGGGTGTATGGAATAGATCCCCTGCATAAGAGAAGGGCACACTGTATGCGCATACTGTTTTATGTCAAATTTCCTTTATGGAAATGCCTTGTTGTATTACACATGTGCAAACACTCAAGATGATGTGCAATTTTTCACACAAGTCTCGAGTGCATGAACATGCCGCTTTCATTGAAATTGACAAGTCCCATGGATTTTTTAAATGTAATCCAAGTATGCTACATAAATGGCTGTCTTGATTTCGGTATAGAGTTCTGCCAAAGAGTCATCTTGAGTTTGGAGATTTAGGGAGCAAAGTTCAGCTGAGAAATGTAATTGTAAGCATTAGTTCTTTGCTTCTATTTGTCATGCCTAATTTTTTTCCCTTCTCCATAACTGAAGAGTGCATGAGGGAGGACTAGAAACCAGCATGGGACACATCTAGTTATCTCTTCCTCTCTTCCAGTGATTGACTGTAAATGTCAGGAGAAATCGCTTGTTGTATATCATATGCAATGCCACAGATTATGTTAATTCTCCCAGTGTTTTGATATTGCCATCACTTTGCAACTGTAATAAATCAACATGCTCTTTGTATAGTGGGAACAGAATCTTAGCGGTGGGAAAAAACCTCTCTTGTCACCCTGTCTGTTTTTTTGCATCCTTGACCGATTCATGATTTTTCCCTATGGTGCATTGTTTGACAACAGCTACTGTAATTGGAGCATTGTTCTGACAAAGAATGTGCTAATTCCTGCTAAGGCTGTAATTAAAGTCATCTTCTACTTACATACCCCTTTTCATTCTTAAAAGGTCCCTAAACATGCTCCAAGTACTGGTGCAAATGAATATCGGCACAGATAGTCTTGAAACATGGACGCCTCTTGGGCGGCGAGGGGGGGGGGTGCCAGCTTGCTAAAACTGCAGAAGGGAAGATAAAGAAAAGGGAGTTGGAGTTTGGAGTGTGATTTACTGGAAATCTGGATAAAGCAACAACTCACAAACCTTTTATCCCTAGGGGATCATTTCCACATCAATTTCCTCCTGAGAAATCCCTGACCTCCCAGACTTTGGCACATAATTGTTGGACACACTGTTCACAGGAGCAGGCAAAGGAACGAGTAGTGGCCAGTAGTCAGAGCTCAAATGACACTTTGTGAGCAATAACGCACACAACCATTTGCTGAAGACAGGTTTACACCAGAGTGCAATCTGGGTGGGCAAATCTATGTGTTAACAATGACTTGAAGGACAGTGAGGATAAATGCATTAGCTCAACCTGTTCCATTCTCAGCACTGTCACCCTCCATAGGTTATATATCGGTTGTGGGGAACTTGTCCTACTCTTGTAGACTACCTTTGGGCTTTGGAATCCTAATAAACTGCATTGTAACTATTTGTGGACAGTGATGCAACCTGTAAAAAGTGGGGAAGGGGAAAGAGATAGCATGCCAATCCCCACTCGCCCAGAAGACTTGCACTCTACACAATTATAACACTCCGATTCCACTTTAACTGTGATGGTTCCATCCTATGAGATCCTGGTGTCTGCATTTTTATTGTTGTGTGCCTCCAATTTATTTTTGACTTATGGAGACCCTAAGGCAAACCTATTATAGGGCTTTCTTGGAAGGTTTCTCCAGTAGAGGTTTGCCATTGCCATCCTCAGAGGCTGAGAGAGTGTGACTTGCCCAAGGTCACTTAGTGGGTTTTTATGTTCAAGCAGAGAATCTAACCCTGATCTCCAGAGTCGTAGTCCAACACTCAGCCTCTATACCATGCTGGCTCTTATAGATGTATACTTCTTCTCTTTCCTTTTTTTTTACCATGCTGAGGGTAACAGATGAGCCAAATCTATCTGCCTCTACTCTTTTGTCTTTGTTTTGCTCTTCATGGATGTACACTGAGTGATTCTGGAGGGAGCTGTTCTTTACCTTATATTGAAACGCAATGCAGTGGAGAAAAAGCTACCATTATAAATAAATAAATAAAAACATATTTTAACCAAGCAAGCTAACTTTCCCTGAACAGAGAACTTACTTGTGTGATCTCCATGCTTGAAATGGAAGAGTCAAAGAAAGGTTGATCTTTATCTTGGGCAGGATCCACAGCACTGCTATAAATGTAGTATGGGCTTTTAGCATCTCTGGCCCCATACAGACAGGCCAAAATAAAGCTGCTTTGGGTCACTTTGGAGGTATGCTGTTTAAATGATGCATGCGTTCTAAGAGCCCAGAAGCCATGCCAAAGCCATGCTTCAGTCCTTAGGACTGGATCGTGGCTTTGGTGTGGCTTCCAGCCTCTTAGGATGCATGCATCATTTAAACAGCATACCTCCAAAGTGACTCAAAGCAGCTTTATTTTGGCTTGTCTGTATGGGGCTTCTGTTACTAGTGGTGTATGCTTGGATCTTCAATCCAAATTTCTGAATGCATAGTCCAAGTTGTGGCACTGAACAACCAACTGAAACGATAAAGAAGGCCCAGTCCAATCACTAATCTTCACACAGACAGTAGAAAACTACTTAGCAGAGAAAAAAGTGGGAGGGATGATGGGGCTATCTTCTCAGATTTCTTTTATGTCTCATACCAAGTCAATACAGGTTAAAAGCAAAATTAAAAGGAATTCACTTAGAGTAAATCAAAAGCTTTTTAAAAGGACAATGTCATCTGTTCGATCAATGCACAGTTAATACTGGAGCTGGACTACTTTCCCATCTCTGAAAGTGTCACCCAAAGACCAAGTTCTATCATTCTTTTGGAAGACGTAGGACATTTTTAAAACAGTCTCATTCTATACAGTATTAGGTTTATTCATTCTAATCCATTTTTGGACGCTTTTCTTTCTTTTTAAATCAAACCAGCTCTCAATAAAAACAATTTATCACAAAAAGAAAGGGAGATAAAACATATAATTAAATTTTAACGTTCAAGATCTTCCATGCAAAACAGATTTCAATAAAATAGTATCAGAAGCAATTAAATCAGCTACTAAAAGCCTCTCAGAACAGAAAGGTCTTTCTTAATGGATCAATTAGAGAGAAAGAGACATTGGTTGTTCCCTTACTTTTCTGGTAAGGCCATTCCATAACCAACATAACACATCTGGAAAGTTGGCATATATCTAAGCTGTGTTGATGCAGACACCTGGCTGGTCTCTGATGGCAACATCAAGTTGTGTGTATTTCATATGGAAAAATATGGCCCTTAGTGCTGTAAATTGTAACACATATGTGTCAGTATTTACATTCCTAAGAACCAAACTTCTTCCATATGAACTACCTACAAAAATTCTATCTGTCTGTCTGTCTGTCTGTCTGTCTGCAAATTTTATATGCATTTTTGCAAGGAAAGGAAAAGAAGACAGAAAAGACAAAGTGGGAAGTACAAAGGATATGAATGTGGGATAGACATATACATTAATATAAATTCAACTTTTTTCCCAATTTGTATTGTATAAAATGCACATTGGCATCTATAAAATACTATCGTATAAGTACCTGAAGCAGTAAAACCTTTTGGCCACTGAACAATAGATGGGGAATATTACTCTAGCCAAGTCTATTGGCAATCCTAAGAGCACACAGGATACAACTGCATTGACCATTAGTTAAATTCTGTATTTCAGGGACATATTTTTGTTTAAAGAACATGTCTACAAATATCATTTTCCCCCAGTATAAAAGTCATATGATACAGTAAATCCAACCAAAAAGGGATAGGCAGTGAGCACAGCCACATCAATCCTGACTTGATTCACTCCCATATAAATGTGAACATTTTTCTCCTTGATGAGTGCCTCCCTGAGATGGCAGGTTTGGTGTGCAACTCAGAAAATCTGCACCTTTTTGTGAGTGTTTTTCACACTTTTCTGTAAATTGCATAACTGGGAAATGTGTAAGACTAGGAACTGGAAAACTGAGCACTACTGATATGTGTGATAAGTGTTGCTTAGTTGCTTTGTTTTTGTTGCTGCTGCTAACATGTTGACTTTGACTTATGGTGACTCTCTGAATGAGAGATCCATTAGCTTATCCTCTTGTGTTCTGTTACTCAGCAGCATTAGCTTAACACAAAAGACCGCTTTCAGCTCTGGAATATGAATATGCTTATAAAGAAATTAGGTAACACAAAGTTTAAAAGGATTTCACAATCAATTAATATGCTTAAAACAGCATCCTTAGTCTGATTGAGATGAAAATATCATCTGCATACACATTTATTTAGAAGAATTTTTACTCCCCCTCATTGCTGGTAACACTATTTACCTTTCATAAATGTAAAATATTACCCTTGATTTTTCTTTTTGTTAGCAACAGAATCGACCATGAAAAAGAAAAAAAAAATCTTTTTGTGAGTAGCTTTCTGCTGTTTCCACTCACTTCTTCATATTTCTCCTAACATTTTTAACTCAATATCTATTGCTACTATAGTGGTTGAAAAATCAGGGTTATTAAGGGCAGTGTAGAAAAGTCGACAGCATCCCATGAGAACTATGTCCCATCCTAATGGCTTTACAGGTCTTCCTATACCATTAAATAATTCAAATCTCTTTTGCTGCTGAGTTCACAGCTAGTACAAACAGCATTAAGACAGACAGCATTAAGAGTATGAAACCTCTCGGGAGAACCAAGGCCTATCTAGAAAAATGGCATTATTTGTAGTATGACCTACCGCCAACTCACATGTGCAAAGAAATAAGGTTTAAAATCATTGGTGATATATCTTCCCTATGTTCTCTAACAGATCCAAGAATATTCAAATCTATTCATGTTCCTGCAAGTCTATTTGTGTTCTTTAAATGGTGATTTAAAGAGCCTTATCAAACCCTAGACAACAAGAAAATAAGAAATGTCTATGTTCACTTATCCAGGCCACCGTATTTCTGTTTTGTTGTTGTTCAGAGGAGAGGACTCTTGGTGAAAGGTGGATGGTGAACAAAGCTGACAAGAAGAAAATCAAAGATATAGCCTTGTTAGTCTGTAGAATCAGTATGTAGAGAGATCTTGTAGCACCTTTGAAACTAACTGGAAGAAAAAAGTTGGCAGCATGAGCTTTCATAGACTTCAGTCTACTTGAGGAGGCATCTGAGTAAGTAGGCTGAAGTCTACAAAAGCTCATGCTGCTAACTTCTTTCTTTCAGTTAGTCTCAAAGGTGCTACAAGATCTCTCTACATACAAGAAGAAAGTCATTTCATTTTAAATGGGGTCCTTGTGATACCATGGGCTGCTTAAAAGACAAATGAATGGATCATGGAGTAAATCCAGCTTGAACTCTCACAAAAGAAAGAAGTAGTAGCATGAGCTTTCATAGACTTGGTCTATTTCTTCAGGCGCATCTCAGGAAACCAATCAAATCTACAAAAGCTCATGCTACAATTTCTTTTGCACAATTAGTTTCAAAGGTGCTGTGAGATCCCTTTCCATACTGATATTGCAGACTACCATGGCTACGCCTCTAAACAGAAACCAAGCTGTTGTAGATTCATAGAATCCTGTGACTCATTCCCACTATGGTTCAAACCAGATCGTGATTCGGTATGATCCAGTTTAAATGACCATGGTTCCCACTTAATCTGAATCACTGAAGCAATTCGGAAAGGGGAGAGCATGATTTTAACTCATTTAACCTGCATCAAAAAAAGCTAGGTTTTTTCAGGGTCTTTTGGGCTGAATCGCTTTATTTCTAAATAAAGTGATTCAGCCCAAGTGGGAACCAGGTGGATTTGAATCTGTCCTTGGACTCTCTGTCCCTGGCCTCTGCCTTCTCCACCACCCAGCCTCCTTCGACCACCTCCAACCTGAGTGCTCCAGCCGCACCAGGGATGGAGAAGGCTGCCCCTGTTCCTTCTCCTCCGGTGGCACAGAAGAGGGCTCCAGCCAGGGCCAGGGCTGCTCCCACCGCCAGCACCAAGGCCCATCCATTGCTCCTTAGCTCCACTCTGAAGGTCCCCAGAGGCAGGGGATGATGGGACAGGCAGTCCTGGCTGTCCCCCAAGGCTCCCACGAGGAAGAGGAGAGGAGGAATGCACTCCTGATGGGCAGCCTTCCCTTGGGTCCCTTGGACCCAGAGCTCCTGCATGGCAGAGGAACGGGGCATTCTGGAGAAGGTTTTTAGAAGGGGGCATATTTAAGGGATGTCATACCCATCTGGGGAAGCTGGGAAGGAGTCCACGGGGAAGGCAGGGAAGGACCTGAATTCAATCAGTGCAAATAATAATGGGAATCATGCTCTGCCTATAAGCCAAATTATGGATTCAGATGGGATACCGAATTCCCAGTAAGTGGGAATGAGCCACTAGAGTTGGAAGAGACCACATGAGCCATCCAGTCCAACCCTCTATACACTTTGGACATATCATGAGACAATGTGATTCACTGGAAAAAATGATCATGCTTGGCTAAAGAAAAGTCAACAAGAAAAGAGGAAGACAATTTTACAGTAGATTAATTCAATCATGGAAGCCTGCGTTTGCAAGATTGGACCAAGTAGTGGATGACTGAGCCTCTTGGAGGTTTATCATTCTTGAACCTGACTTGACAGAGAACAACACCAACAACGTTGGATCACTTTAAAGCTAATTATTTAGACCACCATTTTGTGACTCACCAATCAGATGCTGGAAAATATACCAACATTTTCTATAATGCTTTGCTAAGATAACAGTCTGTCAAATTGAGCTATGATGCCTTGTACCAACTGAAACTTTTAGACAGTCATGACATAGCACACAGCACATCATGTTCGTCTTTCCTCGGTGTTATGAAAGTAAAACTGAGGGGCACAAAACCAGAATCAGAGTTTTATGTCATATTCTAATTTCCTATGGATTACAATATTTTCTTTAAATTTGTTTTGAACTGAGAGGCAAACTTTCTGGAGAACGGAAAACATTTCAGTCTATGGAGGTTTAGTCTGTGTTTGTCAAAATAAATTAAAACAGGAGTAACATGTAATTTATCAACCCCCTGAACTTTTTCAATAATGTCTTGGTTCTCCTCAACCCTTTGTAGGAGCTACATTCAACCTAGATGGCATTTACCATGAGGCACCCTTGTACTTCACTCCATCAACGCACTGTGGCAGAAACTAAGAAGTAAAATATTCACTCTAGACATGAAACAAAACTTGCTTCCACTCTACAACAAAGAAGGCAGAGAAAGCAGGTGGTTATTGTTGTTGCTCCTGCCTATGTTTTTATTTCCTGGATATCCATTTTTGTGAAGGGCGAATTTTCTCCGAGATCCTGTAAAATACAGGGCTCATTTTTTAAAATCCTTCTGGTATTGTCATTTTTCAAAGATGTGTCCCAGGGGTTTACCTCCACAAAGAGATCAATACTAGCTGAAAGTCTGCTTGCCCACCACAATGAACAGCCCCCTGTAATAAATCTGGCTACTGTAATTCAGATAGAGGTACAATGGCGGGGAAGTTGGTGTATACAGTGCTAGGACTTTTTAAGCTCTGTGACTTTGAGAGTCAAAGGGAAGATATCATCTGCTAATGGTCCTTCATTGCTCTGGCCAGTGAATGAGACAGAAACAAGCTGTTCAAGTTTTTCTGTTATTTGTGACATTAGCACAATATAGGGATGTAAAAATCCCTTGGTCTCAATTGCTTTCAGTTGCTCTGAATACCACCTATACTTTGCTCCTATTATGGCTTCATATCAGGTTTCAAGACTTGGCATTTTCTTTCCAAACTGCAGTTTGCACCAATTTATTTTACACATTTCTCCTAATGAGCACATTGATTTGCACAATTTATGCAACTTTTCCCAATTGACTAAAACGTGTGTCTGTATACATTTTTCAATTATGTAAATTTTCTCTATTTGCATGTTAAAATAGGTTCATTACATGCTGACTTCCTGTGCTTGGTTTACCACACCAGCTCTCCTCTTGTATCTCTTTAGCCTTCAGCCTTTTTTCTTCTTTTTTGCTCTCCCCTCCATTAGACCATATAGTTGGTCATGGGCAACTTGCTGTAAATAAAACCACTTGTATATGATTTTACAAAGCTTATGTCTTTTCTTTGCTAGACATCTGGGTTTGAGGGTGGGATGGGACTGGTTGTTGTTCAGCTTATGCCTTCTCAATTTAATTACTCTACTAGAGAGATTGATTACTCTCTCATACATTTCCCAACAGTGCCCCCACTGCAAATAAGATGTTCTCTTCTCCAGCGATTCAGCAGATTTCAGTACATTCCAGCTTAACAAGATTTCAGTACATTCCAGCTGCCCATATGAACTTGAAATCTGCTATCAGCAGCATGCCTGTCTGACCTCTGCTCACAGGCAAGAATATCACATATCCTAGCAGGAAGGGTTAAAATATGTTCTCTTGTTGCTTAATCACAAATGATCAATTTGTCAATCTGTCTTACTAGGGAAGCAGTTATGAAAAGACAGCAATGCTCAACATTCTCTTTTATGTGTTCCTTTTCTGAAGAACTGATTGAAAAAAGGCTATGGAAGAGCTCAGGGTCAGGACTTAATTAATAAAATACAGCTTTAATAACCTCTGGTTACCTCCATTTTCTCAGTGTCTAGTCTCTCCATCCCCCCCCCCCGGCATCCCTTTAACTATGCAAGTGGATTGAATCTAATTTAACTTCACGTGGTACTACAGGGAACTGAATCTGATCCCGTTTCCATCTCTCTGTGTCCTACCAATGGGAACAGATCAGCAATCCATCTCTACAAGACACAACTTTCTTGGTTTCTCTTAAGAGTGCTAAATTGGGTCAGATAGCTTAGGAGGGGGTGATGCTGGCTTCATAAAATTTGCTTGAGAGGGAGGGGGGGAAAGACAGAAATCTCTGAACCATTAATGCTTCATAAATTTTTTACAAGGCTTCAGCTAAAAAGAGGGAAAACAAACAGAGAGATGGTGTCGGCATTCAGGCGTTCTTTAAATCAAACATTCCTTCTCTAATGCATCCTCCCCTCCCCATAGTAGCAATCAGGAAAGCAATCAAGCATCAAGCCTGAAGCTCCTCTGCTCTTCCATTTCTAATATCCTCCCCGTTCAAGATGTTCCCAGCCGGGCTAACTGAAAGTCAGTGATAAACTGCACTCACTTTATTGGAGTCCCACCAGAAGAAATCCCTGGTAGATTGCCAATCATTGGACATTCGCTCAGCTTGTGATTCCACTGCTGAGCTAAGCTGGAGACCAATGGCAAAACCATTGATTGTGGCCTCGTAAATACATTCAGCCTTAACCCTCAGTTGATAGACATTGACCTTATTTCTACACCAAGAAAACTGGCAGCCTTTCTTTAAACATTGGCTCAAGCATTGCCCATATGTGTCTGAAAACTCTTCCCAAGTTGTACTGGTACAACTATCCAGAAGTAAAGACTATAGCTGCTATTCTAGAGATTCTTATTGATTCTGTCTCTTCTGGATTCTGCCCAATATTCTTTACCCGTTATCTTGATGGTCATACCAGGTACACTGATGGATATATTCCAGTCTGCCAGGTATGTTGATGGACTATAATTCCCACCATCTCCACTAGTGTTAATGATGGGAGTTATAATTCAGCAAGAGATCATAGGCCACAGGTTCACTCTTACTTTGCAGAGGGGGGTTGAATGAAAATCATTTCTGTAGCTTTCCAGAGACACAAGTGGTCACAACTCACTAGGGATTAAAAACATCCAAATTCTCATATGCTTTCTCAAATTTGAGTAAGATGACTTGATTATGAAGACTGAGTTGCCAGTACCAGCATGCACAACACCAGTCTCAAATTATTCCATGCCAGTGGTCACTGTTGGCTCAGGTTTCAATAGAGAGGTGAATTCACTCTGGATTTCAGTACACACTTTAAAGGAAATATCCAGGATCTGGAATCTTGTTCCCAAAAGGGATTCATTGTTCCACTGTTAACAGAGGTACTGGATGCTACTACCCCATGCTTGGTCAATAGAATCACTGGGAAGCTTATCGCACACATTATTTTCCTGTTATGGGAGCGGGAAGGGGATGCTTGGGGCCACGTATGACTGAGAAAAAATGGATGTTACCGCACAGCAAATCATCCTCCAAATGGCCCCATTCCATCCCCCGGCACCAAACCGTCCCCATTCAGCGCTGAGAAGCATCATTTTGTTCGGCCGGAAGCCATCTGACCAGAAAATTTGATGTGCCTTAGCACTGAATAGGGACAGCTTGGCACCAGGGGATGGAATGGGGCCATTTTGAGGATGATTTGCTGTGTGGTAAAATCCATTTTTTCTCAGTCGCGTGCAGCTATGAGTGTCCCCTTCCTGTTCCCAAAATGGGGGAAATAATGTGTGTGATAAACTTCTGGGTCTTTGAGCTGGAAAGAATCCCAAGGAGCAGTTGAGATATGACCATAACTGAATAAAGTGGCACTACAACTTCTTTTGCCTCCTTTAAACTAATCTCACCTTATCTCCTGTCTTGAGTATATGATGAGCAGTTTTCTGCTTTAACTGTTTGGTCACGTCTTCTCTTCATGTCCAGATAACTATGCAGAGTAAAATATCCCTGCATACTTCAGGATACTGAGCAATGTAATGGTGTACTTGGGTGTTTTTTCATAAGGAATCATGTCAGTTAGGATAGTAACCAAGAGTCCTTTTAGGTCATAATTCAGAATGTTTATTTATTTAACGGGGTCGGAGCCATTCCTACATTTGCATCTAGTACAGGCCTACTCATCAGAAAAATCTGAAAGTACTGTCCAAGACTTCCATGACCCTTGGCTAAAAAGTTGCATGCTTGCACAGACAATGTACCAAATGATTCAAGCCTTAAACATTTACTTTACAACTTCAAGTTGAGGTCATGTCAGCTCTGCAGACCAACATGAAGAACTTGGTAACATCCCAAGTGACTGTGGAAGGCTTCCAAGAAAAGTGATGAATGTGAGCTGATGGAACAAATGTGTGTTACATTAGCAATCTAGCGTTTAACTCAGACTTGTTAAAAAGCCCTTAGCTGGTTGTTAGTGCTAAGAATCAGCTCCAGATGACCAGGCAGCAACGTATTTATGTACTAGAACAGAGCTGAGGGTCCCCTCCCCAATTCCCTTCCAGATCATCATTATGCCACAAATGACTGAGGCAATCATTCAGAAGCAGTTAGAACAATAAGCCCTTTTTACAGGCTAGTAACTTTGGTGGACTAATTTGCCATTCCTTTGGATGTTGCTCATTTTTTATTGTAACCTGAGCCAAAATGGCCTTCCCCACAGGCTCACAAATACATTTTCAGGCTGTGAAATTAATGGGAGGAATTTCAGTGTGTGTATATGTATTTTCAAGCAGGGAAAAATAGCTGTCTTTTGCAGCCATCATGCTTTTCCAAGCACACCTCTCAGGATGGTGTTATGTCATCTCACAGCATCACTCTGAGGGACTTCAGGGGAAATCATGGGACCAAAAAGACATCAGCAGAAGTGTAGACACCAGCAAAAGAGCCACTGTAAACTGATGGCAGCAACAGAAGTCAATGTGAAGTCGAAGGCTTTCATGGCCAGCATCCATAATTTTTGTGGGTTTTTTGGGCTAGGTGGCCATGTTCTAGAAGAGTTTATTCCTGACGTTTTGCCAGCATCTGTGGCTGGCATCTTCAGAGAATTTTAATTGATGTTGTTAATTATTTGTTGTTTGTTTGTGATTGTTCCCCACCTCAATGCATGAGGAGAGGCAGGTAAGAAATAAATATTGTTATTAATATTAATATTAATTTTAAGGGATTATGGGAAATGGAATCGAAACGATCCAAAGAGTTCTCCAGTCTTGCTCTATAAACTATACCATATACAGTTCTCCACTATATCTTTCTTAGGATAGATACAAAATCTATGTAACATAGATACGTTTAAAACAAAGTCTTTTCAATGTCTTTGTTAAAAACAAATGCCCAATATCGATTGGTGCATCAAAAACAGGGAAAAAATGACAAATTCCAAAAAAGCAAACAAACAAACAAACAAACAAAACACACACACACACCAAAAAGCCAGGAAGGGTAGATACTCATATGATATGTGTAATATACCAATATGCTCTACCTTGAAAAGCACACATTGGACCTACAATTATTTATTAACTAGAAGAAAATCAGAGGCTGCAACCTAGCCAGCCAAATCTTGCCTCTTCCTGCTCTGTTGTGTTCCCTGATGCCCTCCTGGAGATGGGACAGCAATATTTTGGAACTGTCTCTAGAAGTGGGGCACCAGAAGGAAGGTCAGGTGGCTAAATTGGATCAGCAGGCCAGGATGTTGGGAAAGGGTTGGACTCCTTACAAGGCTGCCTCCTAGGGTACTTTGGCACAATGCTATATGACAATAGTCCAGGACATAGCAATTCAGACTCTTGTAGAGCTCAAAGCATCTGCCGTTGGCATTTTATGCTATCTGTCCACCTGCTTTAGTTCTTTCTGAGCACTCATATAGATATAGTTTTTTTACATCTTTACAGTAAGAGCAGAAGTAGAAGCAGAGAAGAATGATAAAGAAAGGAAAGGAAAGAACACTTTGGTGTTTCAGCTTGCTGAATCTATTTTGTGCAATACTCAATTTTCCAAAGAATGATAGTCAATGCCTGAAGTTCCAGCTTCACATTGCCTATTTCTTGGATGTGTCCTGTGTGGAAGTTGACAGATTGGCTAGGACTGTACACCTCAAAATACCTTGGTCTCTGTATATCTCCAGAGCTTAGTTGCTCTTCTCAATCTGATCTAGGGATGGTTATGGAATGTGCCCCAGGAATGTGTTTCCATCACACTCTGACACAGAATTTGAGATTCAGCTCTATAGGAAATTTCTACCCGAGCAAAACTCAAAATGTCAGTGTTTCGGGAATGGTGCAACTCAAATTAGGAAAAAAATTAACACACATTTTTCTGCCTCTCTGTAGTAACAACAAAACAAAACTAGCACCCTCCCTGAAAACAGAAGGGGGGAAAAAGATGACAAAAGTGATTAATAGGAAATAACCACAAGGTAGTAGTGGCTGCAGCAGTTTGCTTTTGCCTGAGTCTACTAGTGCAAGATTCTGCCCCTCCTCTTCTCAGCCCACTACTGAGTCAAATGAGTGCAAACAGCATTTGCACTTTGAACTCATTTACAGAAACTGAAGTATGCTGAAGACAAAGGGTGAAAGTGGGAGGAAAACAGACAAACTGGGGCATTTTAAAATTAGCTGGAAAACTGGAGTGACAGAGGATTAATCAGGACTTTCCATCCTAAATCAGGACGGTTAGGGGCACCCTATTTTTGAAACCAGAAGTGTATATTTGGAGACTTCTGGGGAGGGGGGTTAGCAATCTGTGTTGCCCCCAAGGGTCTGAGGCAAAAAAGTAGCCATTGGACATGTCAAAGATGTCCACTCCTGATTTAAAGGATCTGATCTGGTTGTCTTAATATGTATCTGCCTGGGTCTCATACACTTCCAAGTATATCCATGATCCACTAGCATCAATGTCTGATGCTATCTACAGGGATGGAAATTTTCCACTCCAAAACCCAAATAGCTCAAGGTTCTTAACATACACTGGGTCTGGTGTGGCTAGGCTTGCCATATCCCGCCTGGGGGCGGGACTTTCCCAGTTTGGGGCGGGTCCACACAGTCCCGCCCCGGTTTGGCCCCGCCCCCAGGACACCCCCCTTCCAGCGAGGGCCTGGAGGCTGGGGCTTGGGAGAAGCTCTCCCAGGCCCCTCCAGAGGCCCTGGAAGTGGCTCCGCCATCGCGGAGCACTCCTTCCAGGGCCTCTGGGGCTTGGGAGAAGCTCTCCCAGGCCCCTCCGGAGGCCCTGGAAGCGGCTCCGCGATCGCAGAGCACTACTTCCAGGGCCTCTGGGCTTGGGAGAAGCTCTCCCAGGCCCCTCCGGAGGCCCTGGAAGCGGCTCCGCGATCGCAGAGCACTACTTCCAGGGCCTCTGGGGCTTGGGAGAAGCTCTCCCAGGCCCCTCCGGAGGCCCTGGAAGCGGCTCCGCGATCG
>NC_056527.1:139764479-139766421 GCF_019175285.1 Sceloporus undulatus
GAGCTCCGGCTGTGGGGTCCTCCAAGGCCTCTGCGAGGCCGAGGAGGAGGCCGCTTGCCACCGCGGCGATGGCCGTGATGACAGGTGGCCCCCACGCTCCTTCCCGGCCTGGGAGCAGCCCGAGGCTTCCTCCCAAGCTGGGAAGGAGAAGGAGGACAAGCTTCAAAAATGTAGGACCTTTTTTTTTAAATTTCCTGGCCAGGAAATTTTTTAAAAAAAGTTCCTACATTTTTGAACCTTGTCCTACATTTGTCCCGGTTCGGAGGTCCTCTGCTATGGCAACCCTAGGTGTGGCAATTTTAATTTTGAACATGTCAGAGCAGGCTTTTGAATTTTTCCCATTCTTCTCCCAAATGAGAAATTGCATGGCCAAATTAACCAAACAGCAATAAGTCTTCTTCACCAGTTTATGGGCAAGCAAACACTTAGTGCTAGAGCTGTTCTTTAAGCATCTCCAAATATTTATAGTCTACATAGTTTACTGTCACCATGGAAGCATTTCTTGCAGATTGAGGCAGCAGCAGTGAGGCTCCCCAAACAAAGAGGGAAGCATTTTTGTCTCCATTACTATGTACTGCCCTGGATCACTCACTTGGCTAAGAAGCTTCTGGCTCTTTAAAACGACTTAACCAAACAAGGGGCCTCCCAGATCACCAATAAATTGATGGGTACCATGCTAGGTTTACAAATTTACTTACTCCTTTCCCCTTCTTTCCATCACATGCAACCTTCCTCTCCAAAATTGCCCAGCAGGTTTATGGAGTTTTTCCTCAAGAAAAGAAGATGAAGGAGGAAGAAAAAAAAAAAAGCAAACAGAAGCAGGGACTGCAAAATAAGCAATGAAGCAGTCTATGCCCTTATTGGCTTTGTGGAGGTTACAGTTGTTGGTTAATGTACCTCTGGTGTGTTTCCATTCCCAGAGAAATCAATGAGAAATGCTCAGACAGCAGGGGGATGCCGCTTTCTTCTTCTTTTGCCCCCTGGCATCAACAAGCCGTGGCAGGCGGAAGAAACATTTGCACGCACAACTGTCCCTTGTATTGCCTGAATCATGCTGCCAAGAGTCTGAGAAGATGCAATGGAATGTGTATCACAGCCTGGTTTTATAGTTAGCTAACATGAGTGAAGAAAATAACATTAAAATCCTGATACATTCTCAGCCTAGCATTGACCTTCCAGGAGAAGAAGGTCAGGTTGGATTTGATCTCATCAAGAATCAACTCCTGATGAGGCTGAAGTTGGTTTCTGTGGTTCTATTGTGCTTCTTCAAATCACTGCATGTCCATAAGCCAGAAGACACTAGAAAAAACAACAACAAACTTTACACAAAATATGGGTCTGGCACTGAATGACACAGTCCTAAAAGAAGCTTCTCATTTTGCTTCCATAGCATGCAGAACAACCATTGGAACATCAGAGCAAGACTTAGGGTCAGGGGAGCTGTACAAGCTTCCAACAGTTAGGCCTTCCAGATACCGAGACATTTAAAGTAACATACACAAAGATAAGACCTCACAAGATCATGAAGTCCAAACTCTGAAATTGCTTAATTCATTACAAATTAATTTGTCCAAGACACTCCAGTGTGCCTTTTCTCATCCTTGTTTTGCATAAGTGTCAGGCACAATTTTGTTTAGTAGGAAAATGCACAGAGTAATAATGATATTGACACAGAAGAAAAGATTTGCTTATTTATTATATTTCTATCTGCCTTTCCTCCAAGGACCTCAGGGCAGCATAAATAGTTCTCACTCACTCCATGTAATGAATGGGGATCTGGACCCATGGCTAGCCCATCACTCTAAAAATGAATTTAGCATATAAGAATACAATGAGTAAATGTGACAGCATGTGTATCATACAAGTACATATGGATAGATGGAGATTAGATAGATAGATAGATAGATAGATAGATAGATAGATAGATAGATAGATAGATAGA
>NC_056527.1:139766431-139788867 GCF_019175285.1 Sceloporus undulatus
ACATATGTACTCATTCCTAGAAATAGATATGGCCATAGTGGCATATGCCTTAGTTATATCCAATGGGCAGCTTTTGATATGTGTTTGGAAACTTCTGCTGACCAGACAGCTATAGTCAGACTACTGACTAGGTCTGGTTACATGTAACAAATAACTCTGTTGTTATAACTGGCTGCCATTCCTTTTGCTGGCATAGTTGAATATAATGGTTATGATATATAAAGCCCTATATGGTTCAAGTTAAGGTTATCTGAATGACTATGTATTTCTACATATGTTTGTCAAAACTTTGATATATTCTGAAGAGGCCTTCTCTTTGCCCCACTGCCTTCAGAGGCATGTTTGGTGGGAAAGGAATTTCTTCCTGGCTGTTCCCAGATTTTTAAACTTCTTCCTTAGAGAGGTTAGGAAGCCCCTTCCTTGTTCTTCTAGTAACAGTGAACACTTTTCTATTACAAGAAGCTTTAGGGAATCGACTGCAAGGACTTATAATTAGTGTGCCATTTGTAATTATTTTTATCTTTTACCTTTTAATGGATTTGTTTCAAACTTTAATTCTGTAGAAGCTAATATGGTTTTAAATATAGGTCTTTACAGATTTAATATAGCTTTCCATATAAATTGTGATACAGGTTTTAATCCAATTGATAGTTTAATTACATTTTAACAACAACTTTCCCCCTATATGTTTACTTACTGACCGACACTTTTCTATTTTGTTTTTAATCTGTATTTATCTGTATTTAATTTTTGCAAGCCATCTTGAGTCTGAGTTTTGGAGAAAAGGTGGGAAAAGTGAATAAATGTCCATCTTCATCTCCATTACTCTCAATGAGATACGGTTATAGCTGACCAACTCTCTTATTTACATGAAGTTATGTCCAATTCCTCCTCTGTCCCTCTTTTGCTCTCTCAAAGTAATGCTTCCTACTCACTATTATTTGGGTTGGTGGGTCAAGTGCATGTAACTACAGCCATTGTGTGGCCAACGGCTCTATTTGCTGTCTACACAACCAGTTTGAAATGTCACAGACGTTGGCAAAGAAGCTCTCTGGAGAACAGCTGCCCTTCATCCAAAATTACTGGCTGCTAGTAAATACAAGTCAACTGAATGACTTGCCACGTAAAATGGTGATGTTTGCTCATGCTCCCAAGCCTTCCAGGCATCATTCCTATCTTACACACCAATACAGGCAGTATGGGGGGAAATGTACTTTCTGACTTTATTTTGAACCAGAGGGACAGACAAAGAGACAAAGAAAACAGCAAGAGAAAATCACAGTACTCAAAGTAGTATTTTCTGTTCCAGAGGTCATTCATTGGACCAAGCAGATCACCAAATAATTCATGGTTTTGAATTCTATCAAGGACTAGAGATAGCCTGGTACTTTACAGCAAGTTCCGGAGCTACACTATCTCAGAAACAAAAAACATCTTCTATCTATCATGTTTGTATTTTTGGAAAAGTGGGAAAAACAAGGGCTGAGATCAAAACAGAACACACCTTCGGCACCTGCCCCAATCTACATATCCCATCATATTTTCAAATTTTCAGAAAGTAGGTTCCAAAGCCCTCAAACCACTTTCTAGTTCTTAAGAACTAGGGGGAAAAAAAACCTTGGGGGATTTGCTATAAAAGCTGTTTCTAACTAGCCATCCATCAAACCTGTGGACTGGTTAAAAACAAAACTTGGGCAAATACATACAAAGAATAGCTTAGGAATGTGGGAAGGCACCTTTTATTTAAAGGAAGGGTTGTAACATAAATAAATGTCACTTCCAGTTCTGGCTGGTGATCCATTACGTCAGCTTCCCCTGTTAAATTTTAAATTTAAATCCGCTGGAACAATTAACAGGGAATTCTGATGTATCTAAAGCACTAGTCAGATATTATTTTTAAAGGTGCTGGAATAACACTTGCCAAAAGTGCAAGACTGCATGTGTCAGCAGTCAATTTGCTATTAGCAATTACCCTAAAGGCACCAGATACTGTCTGATTTTGGAAGCTAAGTATGGTCAGCCCTGGTTAGTACTTGGATGCGGGACCGCCAACACATACTAGGTGCTGCAGGGTATATTTCAGAGAAAGGAACTGGCAAAACCACCTCTGAGTCTTCCTTGTCTAAGAAAACCCTATGGAAAGTTATTGGTCTTGTCATAATTTGACAGGTGATTTGAAGACACATAATCACACACTCATACACTTAATATATATTTACCACCCATGAAAAAGTCAGAGGAGTCAGAGAGTAGAGAAACAGTGGCATTGGAAGCTGAGTCCAAGTTGGAGACAGAGTCAAAGGTTTGGTGCACCAGCTTCACAGCACACAGCTTCTCCATGCATTCATTTTGCAAAGTTTATGGCAACACCTCAACAGAGTTTTCACCTGTATCTATCTAGAAAATGTTCAGTCAGCTCTAGGGATCCTCCAGCTTGCCTTCCAAGCCATTCTGCAAACAGAAAAGATGTCAACTCTGCCATATAAACTACTTCCCTATCACCATTCTAAATAAAAGCAAACTGAAACCTACAGTATATACAAGGAAATGAAGACATTCACTATTGTCGTAATGAGAGACAAGGAATCAGACAAGGTGGTTTGATCTTGTGGGGGGAAAGAAATAAAGTTTACTAGTGCATAGCTACAGTCTAGTTACATACCCAGCAGGTTTTCTTAAACTTTCTGAACAATACTCCTTCTGAATTAGTTTTTGAACACTTCCATATACACACAGAGAGTGTTAGAGTGCCACAGGCAACCATGTCTTTAGTAGGCAAAACACAAAGAATACTTGCATGTAGCCATATGAATGCAATCCACTGCTGTGTGAAGTCCCATGGATTCCTAGAAATAAACTTGTATTGAGAATTCAAAGAGAAACAGAACATCTCATCTTATGTCACGCCTGAAACCAGCCAAAGCAAGATGGAGGCGGAAGAGAAGCTATTGTGCCTAAAAGCTTCTATACAATACCTGTCATAGCTTGGAAAACATCTATTTCCAAGCTCTAGTTCCTGGCTCCATACAGTAACTACAGTTAGCAGGTGAGCGACAATGCGGAATCCGTAGGGAAAATAAAAAGTTTCTGCGAGTATTTTTGGCTCTGCCAAGTGCAGTGACTCTTTCACCCTTGATAGCTGTAGCACTATGATTCCACTTTATTTGCCATAGATGCATCCTATAAGAATCCTGGAGTTTGTAGTCTGATGAAGCACTAGAGCTGTCTGTTAAAATTCTGAATACTCCTCTGCTGTGTTGTGAAAATGGCCATAGTTCCAGATCTATTCAAGACTTTGTTTGGTGCTGAACACTGACACATGCCACTGCTATAAGATTTACTTTATTATTTATTTATTGACTGACTGACTGACTGACTGTATTTATACAGTATTAAGTTTATCGCACAAGCCCTGGAATGAGCCTGTCACATTACAAAATGGAGCAGAATGGGAATGGGAGGCAGCATAGAACACATCTTACCACACAGGAGAATGCCACTGCCGCCGCTGCTGTAAATTCCCATTCCGTTCCGGATGCATTCTCCAAGGGCCAATTTTTGGAAACTGTTTAGAAGCATTCCTGAAAATCGGCCCCTGGGGAATGAATCTGGAACGGAATGGGAACTTTCAGTGCCAGTGTTCTCATGTGTGGTAAGATGCATTCTATGCCGCCTCCTCTTCCCATCTTGCTCCCTTTTGTAATGTTCCAGGACCTGTGCGATAAACTTATGTTTATACTGTAATTATACCCCACTCTTCAGTTCTAAAGGTTCTCAGAGCAGCTTATAGATAGTTATGCAGACGGTTCCCTGCCCTCAGGCTTACAATCTAAAAAGATATGATGCAAAAGGAGAAGGGAATGGTGGAGGGAAAGGGGATCAAGTCCAGTGGTTCTTCTGTCCTTCTGAGGCCTGAACCATGGCAGATGGACTGGAGGGAAGGCCCTTCTTCTTGCCCTGACTAGTCCTCATGGACACTTGATACAAACAAGCTTCATTTATATACCACTTCATACCACCTAAGCAGTGTCTTAGCAGTTTACAAGTGTAAGCTAATTTGCCCCCAACAATTTGGGTACTCATTTTAGCGACCTTGGAAGGATGCAAGCCTGAGTCAAGCTTGAGCCCTTTTGCTGGTCTTGAACTCGCAACCTTATGGTTTTTGAGTGAGTGGCTGCAGTACAGGCATGATAGTTCTGATGAGAAATTTATACTCTGGACAAGATGCCACTGAAAAAACAGAATATGGAGAAACAGAATGGTTTCCCAATTGGCAAAAGGGTCAGGCAAGGATCCATTCTATAAACCCTACTTGTTCAACTTGTACACAGAAAACATTGCATGAAGAGCAGGATTAGGCTTAGAAAAAGGAGGAGTGAAGGCAGGAGGAAGGAATATCAACAATATAAAATGTGCAAACAACATCATACTACTAGTGGAAAACATCACAGACTTTGAACTATTAATAAGGAAGCTAAAAGAAGGCAAAGGCAGGCTTAATGCTGAACATAAAGAAAACAACAACAGCCATGGAGGACCTACATGAATTCAAGCTAGACAATGAGGAAATCGAAACAGTTAAAGATTTCCCATACTTTGGATCAAACATTGAACAGAACAGAGGCTGTAGTCAAAAGATAAAAAGAAGACCAGGAATGGGGAAGGCCAGTCATGAAAGAGCTAGGAAAGATCTTAAAGAGTAAAGACATACAACTGAGCACTGAAGTTAGAATCATCCAAGCCATGCATCATCACTACATGTGGACGTGAGAGCTGGACAATGAAATAAGTGAGTGGCACTGGAGAAGAGTGCTGAGGATACTGTGGTCAGCCAAAATGACAAATGGGTCCTAGAACAGATCAAACCTGATCTCTCCCTGTTAAGCTAAGGTGATGAAACTATGGTTATCATACTTTGGTCACGCCATGAGAAGGCACAACTCATTAGAAAAGACAATAATGCTAAGAAAGAGAGGAAGACTGCACACTTAGGGACATGACAGCATGAGCCTGCACAACATAAACAGAGCAGTGGGAGACAGGAGTCTTGGAGAGCTCTCATCCACAGGGCCACCATGAGTCGAGGTTGACTCCAGGGCAGTTAACAACAACAACAAATATAACCCTAAATCCTATTGGTTGTCTTAACTAGAGTAAACCCATTGAATCAATTGCTGAAAAATGAGTCAACACTTATGGAAATCCCATTGACTGGGATTACCAATAGGACTCAGGTGCTTGTTAACACTTGCATTACCTTTGGATAACAAGGATGGAGAACTGTATTTCAAAAGCCACAGAATGAATGGCAAGCAACACCACGGTATTCATATAATATGCAATGATTTCTATATGCTACTTTTAAAAGATTTTGATATACATTTTTACAGTATTATGCTGGTCTTTTATCAGTGCTAAGATGTTTAAAAACAGCAACAACAAACAGCATACAGAAATAATGAGCAATGCAAGAAGCAGCACAATGGGATATTTCAAAAAGCATTGTTAGGCATAACAAAAATGAATTATTCTTTAACCACATTAAAAAAAGAAAATGGGAATGCATTCCCCTTTTAAATCCTGCTGTACAGGAATGTTGTTGTTTTTTTCATGAAGAAAGGTAACTTCCCAAGCTCTGATCCAGGCAACACACATTGATCCCAGCCCACCATCCCAAAACAACCACCACAAAAACCTATCAAGGCTTTTGATCAAGGGGAAAAGCTTGGATTGCTGAAATGCAAAAGGCAAACTCTGGCGGTGGGGGATGAGAGCCGCGGTCATCTGCTTCTATTTGTTTCACGGCTCTGTTCCCAACTTGCCTCCATAAACATCCGATTTGGAAACAGTGTCACAAAACTAGCTCCGGGTGGTCGCAGCAGCACCCAGCAGGTACAGATGGGTTTGCTGAGCGAGATGACTCATTTGGACATATTTCAATGGCTTGGGCACAAGTGCCAACCTGACTCGCTCTTTATCACTTCACACAGTTGCAGGGGGCAGAGGGGGCAAGGGGAGGAGGAGAAATCAGCAGTATCTTCTGCTTTGGGGAAATGCCCCCTCCTGCATCTCTGTGCCAATGGATGAAACAACCAACCTCCCACCCCCTCCCCCAAATATGAGACTCTTTTTTCATGGCAAAGAAAGCAAAGCACAAGCAAGCCATACACTCTTCTGCAAGGTTAACTGGGTAGAGAGGGAGCATCTGTTTATGAGGAAGGCTATCAAGTGAAAGGCAGTAACACAGTCTCCAAACCAGCTTTTCATAGCCTCTTACTTATTATTTAATTTGGCTCCAATACTTAAAATTAGGCTAATGGCTGTTAAGTGGTTAAGGCACACACATTGTCCATCTGCCGAGAAAGCTCCAGGCCATTGTTCTGTTTCAAAGGCTAAGGGAGGAGGGGGCATAATAGAAGAGGCACATGCTGTTAGCTTGAGAGCTAATGCATTTTCTCCTCGCTTACTTGAGTTTCTTCTTGCGCTGATATTTTCTCTCTCTCTTTCTTGCTAGAAGTATTAGATGGAACTTTGGGTTAGTGAGATTTTTTATGAATTGAAAAGCCAGCCCAGGTGCGTTGGCTCCATTACCATCAGGAAACAGCTTTGATCTTCAGCAGCTACCCAGTTGAAGTGCTTGGCTACCTTGACTTACATCAAGGTCAATGGTGTCAGAATCCACCTTCATTTGGGCATTCAGGGTGTCTTCTGCCAGTTAAATAGATGGATAAATAGATGGATAGATAGATGGATAAGTAGTTAAGCATTCAGGGTGTATTTTACTAGATAGATAGATGGATAGATAGATGGATAAACAGATGGATAGATAGATGGATGAATAGATGGATAGATAGATGAGTACATAGATAGATAGATGAAGAGATAGATAGATAGATAGATGGATAGATAGATAGATAGATAGATAGATAGATAGATAGATAGATAGATAGATAGATAGATAGATAGATAGATAGATAGATAGATGGATAGACAGGTAGATAGACAGATAGAGAGGTAGACAGATAGATAGATAGATAGATAGATAGATAGAGAGAGAGAGAGAGAGAGAGAGAGAGATAGACATAACGTTTGGAAAAGTGGGGGGATGCTGCCATGGGGGACAAGCCGGTTGGTCACGTAGGGCATGGCAGTATGTAATTTATGAGGGGTTATCGGGAATCTGAAACCAACCCGGTATACAGCTTTAGATCTCTGCCGGATAGAAGAGCCAGGAACCAAATGGTCAACCCCCCCCCCCCTTCTTTTTTTTCTACATCTGGTTTTGAGGTGTGGATTGTCTGGTTGTTGTTCGCTTATGCTTCTCTTTTTTTCCATATCTAGTGTTGTTTACTCTCTCATACTTTCCCACATTGCCCATTGCAAATAAGATGTTCTCTCTCTCCAGCGATTTCACAGTTTCAGTACATTCCAGCTTAAAAGATTTCAGTACATTCCAGCTGCCCTATGAACTTGTAATCTTGCTATCAGCACAATAGCAATGCCTGTTGACCTCTGCTCTCCAGGCAAGAATATACAATATCCTAGCAGGAAGGGTTAAAAATATGTTCTCTTGTGCTGTTAATCACAAATTATCAATTGTCAATCTGTCTTACTAGGGAAGCAGATGAAAAGACAGCAAGGCCAACATTCTCGTTATGATGTGTTCCTTTTCTGAAGAACTGATTGGAAAAAAGGCATGGAAGAGCTCAGGGTCAGGACTTAATTAATAAAATACAGCTTTAATAACCTCTGGTACCTCCATTCTCAGTGTCTAGTCTCTCCATCCCCCCCCCCCGGCCCCTTTACCTAGGCAAGTGGATTGAATCTAATTTAACTTCACGTGGTAATACAGGGAACTGAATCTAATCCCGTTTGCCATCTCTCTGTTGTCCTAACATGGGAACAGATCAGCAATCCATCTCTACAGACACAACTTTTTGGTTTCTCTTAGAGTGCTAAATTGGGTCAGAAGCTTAGGAGGGGTGATGCTGGCTTCATAAAATTGCTTGAGAGGGAGGGGGGGAAAGACAGAAATCCTGAACCCATTAATGCTTCATAAATTTTTTACAAGGCTTCAGCTAAAAAGAGGGAAAAACAAACAGAGAGATGGTGGTCGGCATTCAGGCGTTCTTTAATCAAACATTCCTTCTCTAATGCATCCTCCCTCCCCATGTAGCAATCAGAAAGCAATCAAGCATCAAGCCTGAAGCTCCTCTGCTCTTCCATTTTCTAATATCCTCCCCGTTCAAGATGTTCGCCAGCCGGGCTAACTGAAGTATGATAAACTGCACTCACTTATTGGAGCCCACCAGAAGAAAATCCCTGGTAGACGGCCACATTGGACATCGCTCAGCTTGTGATTCCACTGCGGAGCTAAGCTGGAGACCAATGGCAAACCATGAGTGTGGGCCCGTAAATACATTCACCTTAACACAGTGTTGATAGACATTGACCTTATTTCTACACCAAGAAAACTGGCAAGCCTTTCCTTTAAACAGTGGCTCAAGCATTGCCCAGAATGTGTCGAAAACTCTTCCCAGTTACGTGGTACAACTATCCAGAAGTAAAGACGATGCTGCTAGTCTAGAGATTCTTTGATTCTTTCTCTTCTGGATTCCTGCCCAATATTCTGTACCCATTATCTTGAGTGGTCAGACCAGGTACACTGATGGATAATTCCAGTCGCAGGTATGTTGATGACTATAATTCCCACCATCGCCACTAATGTTAATGATGGGAGTTATAATTCAGCAAGAGATCATAGCCACAGTTCACTCTTTTACTTTGCAGAGGGGGGTTGAATGAAAGTCATTTCTGTAGCTTTTCAGAGTCACAGTGGTTACAACTCACTAGGGATTAAAAACACCCGATTCTCATAGTGCTTTCTCTAAATTTGAGTAAGATGACTTGATTATAAGACTGAGTTGCCAGTACCAACATGCACAACAACAGTCTCAAATTATTCCTGCCAGTGGGTCATGCTGTTGGCTCAGGTTTCAATAGAGAGGTGAATTCACTCTGGATTTCAGTTCACACTTAAAAAAGGAAATATCCAGGATCTGGAATCTTGTTCCCAAAAGGGATTCATTGTTCCTGTTACACAGGGTACTGGATGCTACTACTACCCCACTACCCACTAGAACTGCTTGGTCAATAGAATCACTGGGAAGCTTATCGCACACATTATTTTCCTAGTTTATGGGAGCGGGAAGGGGATGCTTGGGCCACGTACGACTGAGAAAAAATGGATGTTACCCCGCACAGCAAGCAGCCTCCAAATGGCCCATTTCCTTCCCCCAGCACCAAACCGTCCCCATTCAGCGCTTGAGAAGCCTCATTTTGTTCGGCCGGAAGACGTTCTGACCAGAAAATTTGATTGCCTTAGCACTGAATAGGGACAGCTTTGCACCAGGGAATGGAATGGTGCCATTTTGAGGAGTGATTTGCTTGTGGTAAAAATCCTTTTTCATCAGTCGCGTGCAGCTATGAGTGTCCCCTCTCCTGTTCCCAAAATGGGGGAAATAATGGTGTGTGAATAAACTTCCTGGGTCTTTGAGCGTGGAAAGAATCCCAAGGAGCAGTTGAGATATGACCATACGTGAATAAATGGCACTACAACTTCTTTTGCTTTTCCTTTAAACTAATCTCACCTTATCTCCTGTCTTGAGTAATATGATGAGCAGTTTTTCTGCTTTAACTGTTTGGTCACGTTCTTTCTCTTCATGTCCAGATAACTTGCAGAGTAAATATCCTGCATACTTCAGGATATGAGCAATGTAATGGTGTACTTGGGTGTTTTTTCATAAGATCATGTCAGTTAGGATAGTAACCAAGAGCCTTGTAGGTCATAATTCAGAATGTTTATTTATTTAACGGGGGTCGGAGCCATTCCTACATTTGCATCTAGTACAGGCCTACTCATCAGAAAATCTGAAAGTACTGTCCAAGACTTTTCCATGACCCTTGGCTAAAAAGTTGCATGCTTGCACAGACAATGTCCCAAATGATTCAAGCCTTAAACTTTACTTTACAACTTCAAGTTTGAGGTCATGTCAGCTCTGCAGACCACATGAAGAACTTGGTAGCATCCCAAGTGACTGTGAAGGCTTCCAAGAAGTGATGAATGGTGAGCTGATGGAACAAAATGTGTGTGTTACATTAGCAATCTAGCGTTTAACTCGACTGTGTAAAAAAGCCCTTATCTGGTTTTAGTGCTAAAATCAGCTCCAGATGACCAGGCAGCAACGTATTTATGTACTAGAACAGAGCTGAGGGTCCCCTCCCCAATTCCTTCCAGATCATCATATGCCACAAATGACGAGGCAATCATTCAGAAGCAGTTAGAACAATAAGCCCTTTTTACAGGCTAGTAACTTTGGTGGTACTAATTGCCATCCTTTGGAGTGGCTCATTTTTATGGGAACCTGAGCCAAAATGGCCTTCCCACAGGCTCACAAAATACATTTTCAGGCTGTGAAATTAATGGGAGGATTTTAGTGTTGATAGTGTATTTGTTCAAGCAGGAAAAAATAGCTGTCTTTTGCAGCCATCATGCTTTTCCAAGCACACCTCTCAGGATGGTGTTAGGTCGTCCACAGCATCACTCTGAGGGACTTCAGGGAAATCATGGGACCAAAAGACATCAGCAGAAGTGTAGACACCAGCAGAAGAGCCACGTGTAAACTGATGGCAGCAACAGAAGTCAATGTGAAGTCGAAGGCTTTCATGGCCAGCATCCATAATTTTTGTGGGTTTTTTGGGCTAGTGGCCATGTTCTAGAAGAGTTTATTCCTGACGTTTTGCCAGCATCTGTGGCTGGCATCTTCAGAGAATTTTAATTGATTGTGTTAATTATTTTGTTGTTTGTTTGTGATTGTTCCCCACCTCAATGCATAGGAGAGGTCAGGTAAGAAATAAATATTATTAAATTATATTATTTAAGGGATTATGGGAAATGGAATCGAAACGATCCAAAGAGTTTCTCCAGTCTTGCTCTATAAACTATACCATATACAGTTCTCCCCTATATCTTTCTTAGGATAGATACAAATCTATGTAACATAGATACCTTTAAAACAAAGTCTTTCAATGTCTTTGTTAAAAACAATGGCCCAATATCGATGTGTCATCAAAAACAGGAAAAAAGACAAATCCAAAAAAGCAAACAAACAAACAAACAAACAAACACACACAACACACACCAAAAAGCCAGGAAGGGTAATACTCATATGATAGGTGTAATATACCAATATCTATATGCTCTACCTTGAAAAGCACACATTGGACCTACCAATTATTTATTAACTAGAAAAAATCAGAGGCTGCAACCTAGCCAGCCAAATCTTGCCTCTTCCTGCTCTGTTGTGTTCCCTGATGCCCTCCTGAGATGGGACAGCAATATTTTGGAACTGTCTCTAAAGTGGGGCACCAGAAGGAAGGTCAGTGGCTAAATTGGATCAGCAGCAGGGATGTTGGGAAAGGGTTGGACTCCTTAAGGCTGCCTCCTAGGGTACTTTGGCACAATGCTATATGACAATAGTCCAGGACATAGCAATTCAGACTCTTGTAAGCTCAAAGCATCTGGTTGGCATTTTTATGCATCTGTCCACCGCTTTAGTTCTTTCTGAGCACTCATATAGATACAGTTTTTTTACATCTTTACAGTAAGAGCAGAAGTAGAAGCAGAGAAGAATGATAAAGAAAAGGAAAGGAAAGAACACTTTGGTGTTTCCAGCTGCTGAATCTATTTTGTGGCAATACTCAATTTTCCAAAGAATGATAGTCAATGCCTGAAGTTCCAGCTTCACATTGCCTATTTCTTGGATTGTCCTGTGTGGAAGTTGACAGATTGGCTAGGACTGTACACCTCAAAATAACCTGTGGTCTCTGTATATCTCCATAGCTATTTGCTCTTCTCAATCTGATATAGGGATGGTTATGGAATGTGCCCCAGGAATGTTGCTTCCATCACACCTGACACAGAATGTGAGATTCAGCTCTATAGGAAATTTCCTACCCAAGCAAAATAAACTCAAAATGTCGTGTTGTCTGGAATGGTGCAACTCAAATGGAGAAAAAATTAACACACATTTTCTCTGCCTCTCTGTATAACAACAAAACAAACTAGCACCCTCCCTGAAAACAAGAAGGGGGGAAAAGATGACAAAAGTGATTAATATGGAAATAACCACAAGGTAGTAGTGGGCTGCAGGCGTTTGCTTTTGCCTGAGTCTACTAGTGCAAGATTCTGCCCTCCTCTTCTCACAGCCTAGAAAAGCCACTACTGAGTCAAATGAGTGCAAACAGCATTTGCACTTTGAACGTCATTTACAGAAAACTGAAGTATGCTGAAGACAAAGGGTGAAAGTGGGAGGAAACAGACAAACTGGGGCAGTTTAAAATTAGCTGGAAAACTGGAGCGACAGAGGATTAATCAGGACTTTCCATCCTAAATCAGGACGGTTAGGGGCACCCATTTTTAAAACTTCTGGGGAGGGGGGTTTTAGCAATCTGTGTTGCCCCCAGGGTCTGAAGGCAAAAAAGTACCTTGGACAGTGTCAAGATTCCCTCCTGGATTTAAAAGGTCTGATCTGGTTGTCTTAATATGTATCTGCCTGGGTCTCATACACGTTCCAAGTAGATCCAAAGACCACTAGCATCAATGTCTGATGCTATCTACAGGGAATGGAAATTTTACACTCCAAAACCCAAATAGCTCAAGGTCTTTAACATACACTGGGTTGGTGGGTGCGCTAGGCTTGCCATATCCCGCCTGGGGCGGACGTTTCCCAGTTTGGGGCAGGTCCACACAGTCCTGGCCCCGTTTGGCCCCGCCCCAGGACACCCCCCTTCCAGCGGGCCTGGAGGCTGGGGCTTGGAGAACTCTCCCAGGCCCCTCCAGAGGCACTGGAAGTGGCTCCGCCATCGCGGAGCACTCCTTCCAGGGTCTCTGGGGCGTGTGGAGAAGCCTCCCAGGCCACCTCCGGAGGCCCTGAAGCAGTCCGCGATCGCAGAGCACTACTTCCAGGGCCTCTGGGGCTTGGGAGAAGCTCTCCCAGGCCCCTCCGGAGGCCCGGGAAGCGGCTTCCGCGATCGGAGCTCCGGCTTGTGGGGGTCCTACAAGGCCTCTGTGAGGCCGAGAGGAGGGCCGCTGCCACCGCGGCGATGGCCGTGATGACAGGCAGCCCCCACGCTCCTTCCCGGCCTGGGAGCAGCCCGAGGCTTCCTCCCAGCCGGGAAGGAGAAGGAGGACAAGGTTCAAAATGTAGGACCTTTTTTTTTTTTAATTTCCTGGCAGGAAATTTAAAAAAAAAGTTCCTACATTTTTGAACCTTCCTACATTTGTCCCGGTTCGGAGGTCCTCTGCTATGGCAACTAGGTGTGGCAATTTTAATTTTGAACATTCAAGAGCAGGCTTTTGAATTTTTCCCATTCTTCTCCCAAATGAGAATTGCATGGCCAAATTAACCAAACAGCAATAGTCTTCTTCACCAGTTTATTGGGCAAGCAACACTTAGTGCTAGAGCTTTTCTTTAAGCATCTCCAAATATTTTATAGTCTACATAGTTTATACTGTCACCATGGAAGCATTTCTTGCAGATTGAGGTAGCAGCAGGTGAGGCTCCCCAAACAAAGAGGGAAGCATTTTTGTCTCCATTACTAATGTACTGCCCTGGATCACTCACTTGCTAAGAAGCTCTGGCTCTTTAAAACGACTTAACCAAACAAGGGGCCCCAGATCACCATAAATTGATGGGTACCATGCGAGGTTTAACAAATTCTACTTACCTTTCCCCTTCTTTTCCATCACATGCAACCTTTCCTCCCAAAAATTTGGCCAGCAGGTTTAGGGAGTTTTTCCTTAAGAAAAGAAGAGTGAAGGAGAAGAAAAAAAAAAAGCAAACAGAAGCAGGGACTGCAAAAGCAATGAAGGCAGTCTATGCCCTTATTGGCGTGTGGAGGTTACAGTTGTTGGTTAAGTACCTCTGGTGTGTTTCCATTCCCAGAGAAATCAATGAGAAATGCTCAGACAGCAGGGGGATGCCGCTTTTTTCGTCTTCTTCTTTTGCCCCCTGGCTCAACAAGCCGTGGCAGGAGAAGAAACATTTGCAACGCACAACCGTCCTTGTATTGCCTGAATCATGCTGCCAAGAGTCTGAGAAGATGCAATGGAATTGTAAGCACAGCCTGGTTTATAGTTAGCTAACATGAGTGAAGAAATAAACATTAAAATCCTGATACATTCTCAGCCTAGCATTGACCTTCCAGGAGAAAGGTCAGGTTGGATTTGATCTCATCAAGAATCAACTCCTGATGAGGCTGAAGTTGGTTTCTCTGTGGTTCTATTGTGCTTCTTCAAATCACTGCATGTCCATAAGCCAGAAGACACTAGAAAAAACAACAACAAACTTTACACAAAAATATGGTCTGGCAACTGATGACACAGTCCTAAAAGAAGCTTCTCATTTTGCGTCCCATAGCATGCGGAATCATTGGAACATCAGAGCAAGACTTAGGGTCAGGGGAGCTGTACAAGCTTCCAACAGTAGGAGGCCTTCCAGATACCGAGACATTTAAAGTAATACACAAAGATAAGACCTCACAAGATCATGAAGTCAAACTCTGAAATTGCTTAATTCATTACAAATTAATTTGTCCAAGACACTCCAGTGTGCCTTTCTCATCCTTGTTTTGCATAAGTGTCAGGCACAATTTTGTTTAGTAGGAAAATGCACAGAGTAATAAGAATTGACACAGAAGAAAAGATTGCTTATTTATATATTTCTATCTGCCTTTCCTCCAAGGACCTCAGGGCAGCATAAATAGTTCTCACTCACTCCATGTAATGAAGGGGATCTGGACCCATGGCTAGCCCATCATCTAAAAATGAATTGTGCTATAAATACAAGGAGTAAATGTGACAGCATGTGTATCATACAAGTACATATGGATAGATGGAGATTAGATGATAGATAGATAGATAGATAGATAGATAGATAGATAGATAGAACATATGTACTCATTCCTAGAAAAGATATGGCCAAGTGGCATATGCCTTAGTATATACCAATGGGCAGCTTTTGATATGTGTTTGAAACTTCTGCTGACCAGACGCTATAGTCAGACTACTGACTAGGTCTGTTACATGTAACAATAACTCGGTTGTTATAACTGGCTGCCATTCCTTTTGCTGGCATAGTTGAATATAATGGATGATATATAAAGCCCTATATGGTTCAAGTTAAGGTTATCTGAATGACTATGTAGTTCTACATATGTTTGTCAAAACTTGATATATTCTGAAGAGGCCTTCCTTTGCCCCCTGCCTTCAGAGGCATGTTTGGTGGGAAAGGAATTTCTTCTGGCTGTTCCCAGATTTTTAAACTTCTTCTTCTTAGAGAGGTTAGGAAGCCCCTTCCTTGTTCTTCTAGTAACAGTGAACACTTTTCTATTACAAGAAGCTTAGGGAATCGACTGCAAGGACTTAAATTAGTGTGCCATTGTGTAATTATTTTTATCTTTTACCTTTTAATGAGTTGTTTCAAACTTAATTCTGTAAAGCTAATATGGTTTTAAATATAGGTCTTTACAGATTTAATATAGCTTTCCATATAAATTGTGATACAGGTTTTAATCCAATGAGGTTTTAATTACATTTTAACAACAACTTTCCCCCTATGTGTTACTTACTGACTGACACTTTTCTATTTTGTTTTTAATCTGTATTATCTGTATTTAATTTTTGCAAGCCATCTTGAGTCTGAGTTTTGGAGAAAAGGTGGGAAGTGATAAATGTCCATCTTCTTCATCTCCATTACTCTCAAGTGGATACGGTTATAGCTGACCAACTCTCTATTTACATGAAGTTATGTCCAATTCCTCCCTGTCCCTCTGTTTCTCTCTTTGCTCTCTCAAAGTAATGCTTACTACTCACTAATATTTGGGTTGGTGGGTCAGGTGCATGTAACTACATAAGCAATTGTGTGCCACGGCTCTATTTGCTGTCTACACAACCAGTTTGAAATGTCACAGACGTTGGCAAAGAAGCTCCTGGAGAAACCTGCCCTTCATCCAAAATTACTGGCTGCTAGTAAATGCAAGTCAACTGAATGACTTGCCACGTAAAATGGTGATGTTTGCTCATGCTCCCAAAGCCTTCCAGGCATCATTCCTATCTTACACACCAATACAGGCAGTATGGGGGGAAATGTACTTTCTGTTTACTTTATTTGAACCAGAGGGACAGACAAAGAGACAAAGAAAACAGCAAGAGAAAATCACAGTACTCAAAGTAGTATTTTCTGTTCCAGAGGTCATTCATTGACCAAGCAGATCACCAAATAATTCATGGTTTTGAATTCTATCAAGGACTAGAGATAGCCTGGTACTTACAACAGCAAGTTCCGGAGCTACACATCTCAGAAACAAAAACATCTCTATCTATCATGTTTGTATTTTTGGAAAAGTGGGAAAACAAGGGCTGAGATCAAAACAGAACACACCTTCGGCAACCTGCCCCAATCTACTAGCCCATCATATTTTCAAATTTTCAGAAAGTAGGTTCCAAAGCCCGCAAACCACTTTCTAGTTTCTTAAGAACTAGGGAAAAAAAAACCTTGGGGGATTTGCTAAAAGCGTTTCTAACTAGCCATCCATCAAACCTGTGGACTGGTTAAAAACAAAACTTGGGCAATACATACAAAGAATAGCTTAGGAATGTGGGAAGGACACCTTTTATTTAAAGGAAGGGTTGTAACATAAATAAATGTCACTTCTCCAGTTCTGGCTGGTGAGCCATTACGTCAGCTTCCTCCCCTGTTGAATTTTAAATTTAAATCCGCGCTGGAACAATTAACAGGGAAGTTCTGATGTATCTAAAAGCACTAGTCAGACATTATTTTTAAAGGTGCTGGAATAACACTTGCCAAAGTGCAAGACTGCATGTTCAGCAGTCAATTTGCATTAGCAATTACCCTAAAGGCACCAGATACTGTCTGATTTTGGAAGCTAAGTATGGTTAGCCCTGGTGTAGTATTGGATGCGGGACCGCCAACACATACTAGGTGCTGTAGGGTAATTTCAGAGGAAGGAACTGGCAAAACCACCTCTGAGTCTTCCTTGCTTAAGAAAACCCTATGGAAAGTTATTGGTCTTGTCATAATTTGACAGGTGATTTGAAGACACATAATCACAAACTCATACACTTAATATATATTTACCCACCCATGAAAAAGTCAGAGGAGTCAGAGAGTAGAGAAACAGTGGCATTGGAAGCTGAGTCCAAGTTGGAGACAGAGTCAAAGGTTTGGTGCACCAGCTTCACAGCCTGCGTCTCCATGCATTCATTTTGCAAAGTTTATGGCAACCCTCAACAGAGTTTTTCACCTGTTCTATCTGAAAATGTTCAGTCAGCTCTAGGGATCTCCAGCTTGCCTTCCAAGCCATTCTGCAAACGAAAAGATGTCAACTCTGCCATATAAACTACTTCCCTATCACCATCTAAATAAAAGCAAACTGAAACCTACAGTATATACAAGGAAATGAAGACATTCACTATTGTCGTAATGAGAGACAGGAATCAGACAAGGTGGTTTGACTTGTGGGGGGAAGAAATAAGTTTACTAGTGCATAGCTACAGTCTAGTTACATACCCAGCAGGTTTTTCTTAAACTTTCTGAACAATACTCTTCTGAATGAGTTTTTTAACACTTCCATATACACACAGAGAGTGTTAGAGTGCCACAGGCAACCATGTCTTTAGTAGGCAAAACACAAAGAAACTTGCATGTAGCCATATGAATGCAATCCACTGCTGTGTGAAGTCCCATGGATTCCTAGAAATAACTTGTATTGAGAATTCAAAGAGAAAACAGAAACATCTCATCTTATGTCACGCCTGAAACCAGCCAAAGCAAGAGTGGAGGCGGAAGAGAAGCTATTGTGCCTAAAAGCTTCTATACAATACCTGTCATAGCTTGGAAAACATCTATTTTCCAAGCTCTAGTTCCTGGCTCCATACAGTAACTACAGTTAGCAGGTGAGCGACAATGCGGAATCCGTAGGGAAAATAAAAAGTTTCTGCGAGTATTTTTGGCTCTGCCAAGTGCAGTGACTCTCTTTCACCCTTGATAGCTGTAGCACTATGATTCCACTTTATTTGCCATAGATGCATCCTAGAAGAAGCCCTGGAGTTTGTAGTTTGATGAAGCACTAGAGCTGTCTTTAAAATTCTGAATACTCCTCTGCTGTGTTGTGAAAATGGCCATAGTTCCAGATCTATTCAAGACTTTGTTTGGTGCTGAACACTGACACATCCACTGCTATAAGATTTACTTTATTTTTATTTATTGACTGACTGACTGACTGACTGTATTTATACAGTATTAAGTTTCGCACAAGCCCTGGAATGAGCCGTGTCACATTACAAAATGGAGCAGAATGGGAATGGAGGCAGCATAGAACACATCTTACCACACAGGAGAATGCACACTGCCGCCGCTGCTGTAAATTCCCATTCCGTTCCGGATGCATCTCCAAGGGCCAATTTTTGGAAACTGTTTAGAAGCATTCCTGAAAATCGGCCCCTGGGGAATGAATCTGGAACGGAATGGGAACTTTCAGTGCCAGTGTTCTCATGTTTGGTAAGATTCATTCTATGCCGCCTCCTCTTCCCATCCTGCTCCCTTTTGTAATGTTCCCAGGACCTGTGCGATAAACTTATGTTTAACTGTATTATACCCCACTCTTCAGTTCTAAAGGTTCTCAGAGCAGCTTATAGATAGTTATGCAGACGGTTCCCTGCCCTCAGGCTTACAATCTAAAAAGATATGACGCAAAAGGAGAAGGGAATGGTGGAGGGAAGGGGATCAAGTCCAGTGGTTCTTCTGTCCTTCTGAGGCCTGAACCATGGCAGATGGACTGGAGGGAAGCCCTTCTTCTTGCCCTGACTAGTCCTCATGGACACTTGATACAAACAAGCTCATTTATATACCACTTCATACCACCTAAGCAGTGTCTTAGCAGTTTACAAGTGTAAGCTAATTTGCCCCCAACAATTGGGTACTCATTTTAGCGACCTTGGAAGGATGCAAGCCTGAGTCAGCTTGAGCCCTTTTGCTGGCTTGAACTCGCAACCTTATGGTTTTGAGTGAGTGGGCTGCAGTACAGGCATGATAGTTCTGATGAGAAATTTATACTCTGGACAAGATGCCACTGAAAAAACAGAATATGGAGAAACAGAATGGTTTCCAAATTGGCAAAGGGTCAGGCAAGGATCCATTCTATAAACCCTACTTGTTCAACTTGTACACAGAAAACATTGCATGAAGAGCAGGATTAGGCTTAGAAAAAGGAGGAGTGAAGGCAGGAGGAAGGAATAATCAACAATATAAAATGTGCAAACAACATCATACTACTAGTGGAAAACATCACAGACTTTGAACTATTAATAAGGAAGCTAAAAGAAGGCAAAGGCAGGCTTAATGCTGAAACATAAAGAAAACAACAACAGCCATGGAGGACCTACATGAATTCAAGCTAGACAATGAGGAAATCGAAACAGTTAAAGATTTCCCATACTTTGGATCAAACATTGAACAGAACAGAGGCTGTAGTCAAAAGATAAAAAGAAGACCAGGAATGGGGAAGGCCAGTCATGAAAGAGCTAGGAAAGATCTTAAAGAGTAAAGACATACAACTGAGCAGAAGTTAGAATCATCCAAGCCATGCATCATCACTACATGTGGACGTGAGAGCTGGACAATGAAATAAGTGAGTGGCACGGGAGAAGAGTGCTGAGGATACTGTGGTCAGCCAAAATGACAAATGGGTCCTAGAACAGATCAAACCTGATCTCTCGTTAAGCTAAGGTGATGAAACTAGGTTATCATACTTTGGTCACGCCATGGAAGGCACAACTCATTAGAAAAGACAATAATGCTAAGAAAGAGAGGAAGACTGCACACTTAGGGACATGACAGCATGAGCCTGCACAACATAAACAGAGCAGTGGGAGACAGGAGTCTTGGAGAGCTCTCATCCACAGGGCCACCATGAGTCGAGTTCGACTCCAGGGCAGTGTAACAACAACAACAAATATAACCCTAAATCCTATGGTTGTCTAACTAGAGTAAACCATTGAATCAATTGCTGAAAAATGAGTCAACACTATGGAAATCCCATTGACTGGGAACCAATGAGACTCAGGTGCTTGTTAACACTTGCATTACCTTGGATAACAAGGATGGAGAACTGTATTTCAAAAGCCACAGAATGAATGGCAAGCAACCCCACGGTATTCATATAATATGCAATGATTTCTATATGCTACTTTTAAAAGATTTTGATATACATTTTACAGTCTTTATGCTGGTCTTTATTCAGTGCTAAGATGTTTAAAAAACAGCAACACACAAACAGCAACAGAATAATGAGCAATGCAAGAAGCAGCACAATGGGATATTTCAAAAAGCATTGTTAGGCATAACAAAAATGAATTATTCTTTAACCACATTAAAAAAGAAAATGGGAATGATTCCCTTTTTAAATCCGTGCTGTACAGGAATGTTGTTGTTTTTTTCATGAAGAAAGGTAACTTCCCAAGCTCTGATCCAGGCAACACACATTGATCCCAGCCCACCATCCCAAAACAACCACCACAAAAACCTATCAAGGCTTTTGATCAAGGAAAAGCTTGGATTGCTGAAATGCAAAAGGCAAACTCTGGCGGTGGGGGATGAGAGCCGCGATCATCTGCTTCTATTTGTTTCACAGGCTCTTGTTCCCAACTTGCCTCCATAAACAATCCGATTTGGAACAGTGTCACAAACTAGCTCCGGGTGGTCGCAGCAGCACCCAGCAGGGTACAGATGGGTTTGCTGAGCGAATGACTCATTTGGACATATTTCAATGGCTGTGGGCACAAGTGCCAACCTGACTCGCTCTTTTATCAGTTCACACAGTTGCAGGGGGCAGAGGGGCAAGGGGAGGAGGAGAAATCAGCAGTATCTTCTGCTTGGTGGGGAAATGCCCCCTCCTGCATCTCTGTGCCAATGGATGAACAACAACCTCCCACCCCTCCCCCAAATATGAGACTCTTTTTTCATGGCAAGAAAGCAAAGCACAAGCAAGCCATACACTCTTCTGGCAAGGTTAACTGGGTAGAGAGGAGCATCTGTTTATTGAGGAAGGCTATCAGTGAAAGGCAGTAACACAGTCCTCCAAACCAGCTTTTCATAGCCTCTTACTTATGATTTAATTTGGCTCCATACTTAAAATTAGGCTAATGGCTGTTAAGTGGTTAAGGCACACACATTGTCCATCTGCCGAGAAAGCTCCAGGCCATTGTTCGGTTTCAAAGGCTAAGGAGGAGGGGGCATAATAGAAGAGGCACATGCTGTGTAGCTTGAGAGCTAATGCATTTTCTCTCCTCGCTTACTTGAGTTTCTTCTTGCGCTGATATTTTCTCTTCTCTTTCTTGCAGAAGTATTAGATGGAACTTTGGGTTAGTGAGATTTTTTATGAATTGAAAAGCCAGCCCAGGTGCGTTGGCTCCATTACCATCAGGAACACAGCTTGATCTTCAGCAGCTACCCAGTTGAAGTGCTTGCTACCTTGACTTACATCAAGGTCAATGGTGTCAGAATCCACCTTCATTTGGGCATTCAGGGTGTCTTCTGCCGGTTAGATAGATGGATAAATAGATGGATAGATAGATGGATAAGTAGTTAAGCATTCAGGGTGTATTTTACTAGATAGATAGATGGATAGATAGATGGATAAACAGATGGATAGATAGATGGATGAATAGATGGATAGATAGATGAGTACATAGACAGATAGATGAAGAGTGATAGATGATGGATGGATAGATAGATAGATAGATAGATGATAGATATGATAGATAGTAGATAGCTCGGATGGATAGAAGGTAGACTAGACAGATAGAGAGACTACGAGAGGGAGACAGATAGACAGCGAGACTGATAGATAGATAGACTACGATATGCTCGCTAGACTAGATCGAGATTCGCTAGACGCGCTCGCTGCTATGGGCGGGATCAACACCCCCTTTTCGTCTACACTCCGTACTCGGGTTAGGGGGGCGGTGCTTCCGCCCCCCCTACCCCCTGTATGTTCTGGTTCGTCAAGATGGCGGCGCCCCTTCTACATGGGCGCCGCCATCTTACGTACTGGACGCACAGCGTCCAGACGTGTCGCGGCGCCTATGACGTCGCGAGTCCGCGCCAGGCGGCCTCGCGACGTCATTGAGGCGGCCGCAAAAGAAGCTCCCGAAATGGAGCTTCTTTTTTGCTCCGCGCGGGAGTCGCGCGGTTTTGGCTGCTGCGGCTCCCGCGCGGAGCCAAATGGCGGCGGCGGCGGAACCGCCGCAAAGCGCGGCGGTTTGTACCCCGCCATAGCAAAACGTTTGGAAAGTG
>NC_056527.1:139788892-139824032 GCF_019175285.1 Sceloporus undulatus
AACGTTTGGAAAAGTGGGGGGATGCTGCCATGGGGGACAAGCCGGTTGGTCACGTAGGGCATGGCAGTATGTAATTTATGAGGGGTTATCGGGAATCTGAAACCAACCCGGTATACAGCTTTAGATCTCTGCCGGATAGAAGAGCCAGGAACCAAATGGTCAAACCCCCCCCCCTCCTTACTTCCTACAGATCAAAGAAAGGGATGCTACTTCAAAGGCAGAAAAGCTGGGAACCAACTCAAGGGGAGGGGTTGGAGGGAATTTTAAGGTTCTGATTCCATTTGAAACTCTCAGTTTTGGCAAAGACGTGGCAAGAATACTCTGTTCCAGTTCTGTCAATAAATTTTCTGTATCATCTGAAGTTTGTTGTGGATCCTTGGTCAGAGTATTTCCAGAGTCTCACAAATGGCAGCTCTAAAAGCATGAAGCACATCCAGAGTTTGGCCCATCCTAAACAGATCTTTATTCTGTTTTCCCCCCTCTCTTCCATACTGATCTAAATGCAGAGAATTTCATTTCAGTTTCATTTTGATAAGAATTTACCTCACTTCACATGTTTCCTTGTAGATTCAAATCATACCTGAAGGTGAAAGAAACCAAAATCGAATGATACATCCATCCAGGTACAGACTTTGGAAGGCATAACACTTAAAACTCTGCCGTGGAACCCGTATAGCTATATTATTCCTGAATTGCCACCTCTTCTTTCCACAAGGCTCTTCATGTTTAACATTTATATAGCAAGGCAATACAACATAATCCTCTGCATGCTCGGAATAGATCAATCGATTGAATTTCAGCAGTGCAAAGGAAAGAGGATTTTGTTTAAATTCATGTTAAAGAATTTACCCAAAATTGCAAATTGCATGCTTAAGGAAGAAAGAACTTGACATTGTGAGAGAAAGTGCAAGTGACAAATTTTTCCTATCCTTAAATCATAATATCTTCTATTTTGTGACAGTATCCAACCTTGTTCTGGGGAAGGTCTGGGTTTGCCACAATGGTATGGATGACATCAGGTCTAGGGCACCATGAACTCTTTAAGTTTCCAACTAGTACCCCTGTCCAAGGCAGAGTTTTCAGAGGCATGGTGCTTCAGAAGAGACTTCTTATCATGATTCCATATACACAGTTCCCGTACCCCATATCCCCATATCACTGATCCCAAAATGCACATTTCAGGACAGAATACTCTGCAGAACACCCCAAGTAAAACTCTCTCCACAGTCAAGACTTCTTTTCTATTCACCAATTGAAACTATGAAAATAAGGAAAAAGTTGGTGCTTCCCTACACTTTGCCTCTTCTCCAACTCTGGGACAAAAGTGGAAAACAAATAAATAAACCACAAATCCCACTACCACTGCTACACTCTGAAATAATACATCTTGACCCTCCAAATATGAAAGTTAAAGGAAACAGTTACAAATCTCCAGAGTTGCTGTCCCCATGAAAGAAGAAACACAAAAGCAGAGACGAGTCAGAAGTGATATCAGTGCCTGGTATCCCTGGGCATCTTCCCGTGTCCAAAGAACAGCAGGTTCCTTACAATTATAATGTAAGTCACTTTGGGGAGACCCTGTTCTTGAAAAAAACGAGTGAAATTAAATGAATAACGTCCATTTTATCCTTCAATCATATGGAAATATATATTTGCACTTCTTTAGTATCAGTTTCGCTATCTTTCCCAACTGCCTCCTCTGGTCATCCAAGAAAGCATTGGTATTGTTACTGTGTGCCTTCAAGTCTACCCTAGCATTGTGAGCTTGTCATGGGATTGTCTCAGCAAGCGTCATTTGCAGAATGTTTGCCATTGCCTTCCTTTGAGGCTGAGACAGGGTGGCTTGCTCATGGTTACCCAGAAAGTTTCCATCGCTGGGTGTGGATATGCACCCTAGTCTACCAAAGCCTTAGGCTAACATTTAAACCTCGGTCTAATCAGAACTGCAGAAGTAATGCAGTTGGACACTGCTTTAACTACCATGGCTCAATGACATGGAATCCTGGGATTTGTAGTTTGTTGTGACACCAGAGCTCTCTGACAGAGAAGGCTAAATATCTCACAAAACTACAAATCCCAGAATTCCTTAGCACTGCACCATGGCAGTTAAAGTGTTGTAAAACTGCATTATTTCTGAAGTGCAGATTCCATCCTCCGTACCACATTGGCTCAAGATACAGTTAGTAGGATAAAAAAAAAGATTCCCTCTAAATTCTTTTCTACAGAACTCTGCAAGCTGGAAACAGGAGACAGTATGCCTGATAGAATTCATGGTAGAAGATCTAACAGTTGCCTTTAGCACTTGATACTTAACGCACAGAGTTTGCAAGTCACAGTAGGATACAAAAAACAATCCTGCCCCAGATACCAGAAATGAAACAGTTTCATCCTTACCAAAGGACAGGTTGAAAAGAGCAGACATTGTGTCCCCACCACAATAATATAATATTATTCCTTTAAAAAAAATACTGTGTCTCAGACTTTCCACTTTTCTACAGTATTTCTAACCAGGTTTGAGACAACAGTGGCCTACCAGACACATACCTTTTTTGATGGGCCCCAGGCCCATATGGGCTGGACCCTTTCCCATGAATACTTTCATCCCCAGGAAAATATAGGAGAGCAATTACTTCCAAAATTGCAAAAAACATTCCAAAGGGCCTCCATGAGTTGCAAATACTTAAGAACTCCTCCCAGCCCCTGACTTGGCTGCAAATAGCTGAAAGATGGGAAATGACTTCTGGTTCCACCTTTGGCCACTCAGTGTATTATTCCCCAGTAGATTCAACCCACTGGGTGTATGGGGCTAAAATCAACCCTTGTGTTCTACATACTTTCCCACACTTGCTGCAAACAATGAGCTGTGGAGGATTAGTAAGGTTTCAGAAATGTACTTCTGCCATAAATGACTAATAGCCTAGATATGTGGACAAACAGTTTCCATAACAAGAAGCTGTAGTGCATACAGAGAGACAGAGAGAGATAAAGAGTTGGCATTGCAGCTCACTACTGCACATCCTCATACATTCAAACTGCTTCTGTTGGCAGAACACTTGAGGGCGGTGTTTAAAAAGTACTATGACAGTTTATGTGTATATCTAACCATTCCTTTAGACAAAAGAAGAGGATGGGTGAGAACAGTTGATCTCAACTCCCTTGCATTTTTCCTTACCTGATGAATAAAAGTCTACAGCATCTTTCTTTAACTTACATTATGGGCCTGAATGGACAAGCCAAAATGAAGCTGCTTTGGGTCACTTTGGAAGGGTACTGTTTAAATTATGCAGGTGTCCTACGAGGGCAGAAGCAGTGCCAAAGCCATGCTCCAGTCCAAGGACTGGACAGCAGCTTCAGCACACCTTCTGGACTCTTAAGATGAATGTGTCATTTAAACAGCATACCTCCAAAGTGACCCAAAGCAGCTTTATTTTGACCTGTATGTTTGGGCCCTATTATGATGTCACAGCAAGGTTCCCCTAGTACATCAAGAAAACCAGAACTACCAGGTGCACATGCTTTCTTAGGCACATTACTAAGACTGGGCTACCTTCCCCATATTTCTTAAAAAGGCAGTACCAGTCAGTTAATTATGTACATTAGATTTATTAAGGACAATTATTTCCAATGAATCAACAATGACTAAAATATAAGTATGGATACTTATGGAGGCCTGGTCTAAATAAACAGCATATTATATAACCCCAAAACTGTTCTTTGACTACTATTTTCAGAGAGCATTTCCAATTTCCAATAAGCAAACCCTGACTTTGCCATTTTATCTAAGGGACACATAGATCCATAGAATCATAGAGTTGGAAAAGATAACATTTTACTATGCCATTATATTTAATGGGACTTGAGCACCCACAGTTTTTGGTATCCACAGGGGACCCTGGAACCAGACCCCAGTGGATACCAAGGGCCCAATGTATCTCCTGGGAGGTAATATAGAAAAAGGGGGTGATGAGGATTTGATGATTTATACCATTATTCCTATGAGTAAAATCATTATGTAGCTCAGTGGCAAGCTATACCATTTTTTGTGCAAGAGCTCTTCTGGCAAAACAAAAAGTAGCTTCACCTGAACAGACAAACATTTAGAAAAAGTCAATTTCCTCCTCCATGCCCCAATCTTAATGGATGCCTGAACTGCTTACCCGCTTCTCCAAATCTATCTTTTGCAAAATCCATTGCCTCAGTCTGTACAAGTTCTCCCTCACTTTATCTGTGTCCTGCATCTCTCTCAGGGCAGCCTGCGTGAGCGACTCTCCCTCTTAACCGTATCCATCCCAATTCATTAGCTGTGTACAAGGTGTATATATACACTCAGTCAATCTCCACTAGATCTGATAGTTGGTGTGGGCAGAATGCAAAGTGAAGCTGGGAGCCAAGCTCCGAGGAAGTTAGTTGTAATGGCCAAACAGATTCACCTGTCTCCTAGCATGTCTTCGTCTGTCTCTCTAGATCTCACTGTATCAAGGAAAGTCTGTTGCAGTTATAGATTTTAGAGACCAAGGGAGAGCAAAAGGGCAGTGTACATTCCGAAGACGCACACACATCTATGCTCAAAGAATAATTATGGGTGCAAGCTGCATCCCTTTGAAGTCATTAGCAAAGCTCTCATTGATTTTAATTGATCTTGATTGCAGCCTACAGCTGCTAAAAGTGATACACTTGAAAGTTAAAGGACATCTGCACATCAGTAGTGGGCTGCAGCACCCATCAGAACCTCCTTGGGGTAAGAGAGATAGCAGCAGCTGGAGGCAAATATAAGGGGCAGAGATGTAAGTGGGACAGTGGGAGAGCTTGATGCAACTGGTAAGCTGCAGGTCATACATTTAGCCCTCCTTTTCCATAGATTCTTTATCGGTGCATTCAACCATCCATGACTTGAATATATCGAACCAAAAAGCAATCTTGATTTTGCCAGTTTATATATGGGATACCATTTTACTATGCTATTACATTTACTAGGACTTGAGCATCCACAGATTTTGGTATCCATGGTGGGCCTGGGACCAGACTCCATTGAATACCAAGGGCCCACTGTACATCCAAATCCATTCTTTTCAGCATTTAGGGCGATTGCTTCTTGTTTTGCACGATTGATCAAAACACCATTTGACCACTGTTTGCCATACATTTATATTTTGCTGTTCTGTGCCTTCAAGTTGTTTCTGACTTATGTTGATCCTAAGGCAACCCTATCATAGGGTTTTCTTGGCAGGTTTTGTTCAGAGGAAGCTTGCCGTGGCCTTCTCCTGAGGTTTAGAGCATGCAACTTGCCCAAGGTCGCTCAGTGAGTTTCATGGCTGAGCTGGGAAACAAGGGTTCGATTCCCAGTCCAACACTCAAACCACCATGCATTGGCAGCCATGTAATAAAAGCACTGGCTATGTCAAATTACATACTGTATGTCAAATTGGGTCCCTTTTGGGAGAAAGGCGGGATAAAAATAAAATTAATGAAAGACATTTATTCAGATAACTGGCCCTTGATGAGCATGCTATTTGGGATCTCTTCCTAATCTCTAGTCAGCAAGGCAAACAACACTTCGACTTTCCCTATAGCGAGGACTTGCATGTGGTTTGGCTCTCAGGCAAGTAAACAACTTTGCATTCTCCAAAAGGAGCTAGGCTGCCTGCCTGCATCCAGACAGCTTTCTTCCTCAAGCATCTGGAATATTTCTGAACGTTCTATGCCACCATGCCAGCTCAGACAATTGGTGCCAGCAGATTAACTGCCACATAGGCAAGAGGAGGGAAAAATATCTCAGAACGTCAAAATATAGCCCTCTCTTACTATTTAATACACAATGCAGTCATTGGATGATCACACAGAGAGGAGATTGGACTCAGGGCTTCCAAAGTTACTATTTTAGGAGCAGAGCTTTGCTGGATCAGGTGATGACAAAAAGCCTTACAAGTGGAAACCCAAATGTAGTCTTAGAACGACACAGATACAATGAAATCTTATGCACAGTTACTTGGAAACAGGTCCCACTGTCTTTACCCCAGCTATGAAAAACCTTCTTTTGCATTATTAGAAATTAAAAGTGAACTGAAGCAGAAGAATAGCAGTTGTGCCTGTCTATACAATTTTGTGTTTGTTTGGCTCCTTACTTCCTAGAGCAGTAGGAAGCTATGGGATTTTTTGCCCTGAAAGGAAAAAAGTATCAGAGCCTTATGGTGTTTTGTCACAACTGTTCATTTATAAATATGCATGTCTAGCATGAGGAGGAGCACCCCAGGAGATAGAGCAACTCTCTAAAGCATCACCAGTTCCCTAGGAGATAACATGATGTGCTTCTCTACAGCCACACACACACTTTTTCCTGCTAGTTTTACTGTTTCCTCTGCTGGCAATGCTTTCACTTCAGCTACTTCTCTCAACCCCACAGCAAACATCTGGGCCAGGTCTAAGCTAGAAGCCACCAGCCATCTATGTTCATGAAAGGAAACACACAAAACTTTCAAAAATCAGCTTGCAGGAAACTTCCACCAGCTTTAGAAACATCAGCTGACCACCACCATCCATTAACCAGCTGCTAGTTTGGGGAAAATATTGCCATTTCTACACCTGATATCGTCCAACAGCATTTCCATTGCTAGGATGGGCTTCTCCCCAGCAGGATTAGCCTGGCTTTTGGTCTGTGGCTTCTTCTTTGGCAAGAAGTTTAGGGCATTTAAAGAGAGCTCCTGAGTTCCATCTAAAGTGTGAGTTTCACTGAGTATTCCCATTTATTTCCAGCAGAAGCAAAACATAACCTTCACAGCAGGCATCAGCCCCATTATTAATGGATACCGCAGCCCATTGGTCTCCATGTGTTTTTCCTGACAGTCCTGGGTGCAAGAGCCAACTGGCAGTCCAGGCTACATTTCCAGGGGAAACAGAGTGGCACTGCCAGGGTTTTTTGTGACAAACCGAGTGTTTACAGCAGGCGCGGTGACAGCTGTCCGAATGCCACATTTATTTGCAAAATGTTAGTTAAATTACTGACAGTTGGCTCTACGAAGGGCAAACTCAGTAGGAAAAAGCAGGCATCTCCCCTGTCTTGTTAATGTAGCGGACATGAGCTTCTCTCCATAGAGAATCTCCTTTCCAATCGTTTTTGCTGGTTTATTTGTTTTAAATCCCCCTTGAACCAAGTCCCTGTTTCTGGGATGAATTTACATTTCTCCACCTGCAGGCCCTGAACTGTGTTGCTAGATCCTCCCCTTGCCGACTACCCAAGAATGCCTGGCTTTAAAATGGAGTCAATGTGGCTCTTGTTACAAGCTGTTCCACAAGCTGTCGCTCAACACTAATCCATGAGAGCTGTTGACGCAGAGTTCTGCTAGGCCATTGATGCACTTGCCCAGGCCTATTCAGGCACTGAACACCGAAGCAGACCAGGATCAGGGCTGTTTCAACGGCAATCACAAAAAAACAACAAGAACCTTGAGAGCTACTAGAATACATTCACACATTACATGATTCTCAGGGTCCACTGGATTTGAACCCGGAATACCAGCTGCAACCTGTCTTTGAAAAAGAGGACCTGACTGCAGTTACACATGGAAGACAAGAAGGAAAGCACCAGTCTAGGGACAAAGAGGAACAGAATGCTGACATACTCAAAATGCTATTTATGTAGACAAAACCATTTAGATGAAAATCTTTCACAAGGGCATTGTAAAATTCAACACTTTCTACTCTTTTCTTTAGTACTCTTCTAGTACTCAGTTGCCATCAAACCCACTGGGTGACCTTGAGGAAGTCACACTCTCTCAGCCTCAGAGGATGGCAACCCCTTCTCAAGAAAATTGCAAAGAGGTTTGCCTCGGCGTTGCCATATGTGGGAAATAACTTGGAGGCACACAACAACAAGACCTGTTATAATATAATGCCGTCTTACGTAATTGGCTCTTAACAATTATTATTATTATTATTATTATTATTATTATTATTATTATTATTTAGCACTGTAGATTTGCACAGCGCTGTACATAAAACAATAAATATAAAAGAGTAAACCTGCCTATGGCATACAATCTAATTAGAATAATTTGGTGGGTTGTTTGCATCTTTTGGATCAATCAGCCAATCTTTATGGGCTTCTTCTCTGTGTGAGTGTGTGCGGTTTGCTTCACAAAAGGCAGATATTTTGCACAAACGGCAGAAACCTTGATGGCAGGGGAATCATTACTTTTCCTCTTGTGATGAAAGTAGGGGATCTCATAGGGGTTAATGTTGTGACAGCCTTTCTAGTTAAGAAGTAGTACTTCATCCGGATCTCACTTCATAGCAAGATGCTCAGGATATGTGAGCTCCAAAACTGAGATTTCTCAATGTTACTGGCTTTGGAGTTATATTGCTGCAGCATTTTTCCACATGACATCATTACAGCTAATGAGAACAATTAGCTACAGTAAAGATGTGACTAAATTAGTGATGAACAACAACAACCTACAATTAATGAGGATACTGAACTCATTCTGTGTACTAGTATGCTGTATACAACCAATCGAATGAGATGGTATTTTTTTGTTTGTTTTAATGAAAACCAAATGAAAAGTAACCAAATGCTAAGTCTCACTGGATTTCAAAGTATGTTTGGGGGGGAAATCCCTTTGAGATTCTTTGAAAAACCTTGCTTAGATCTCTACTCAGTGCTTGTTTGTCTCAACATCAATGAAAGTTTTGTAAGCACATTAGATTTCACACTAAGAAGAACAGGAAAAAAAGCAACAACTTAGTCAACAAAAGATGGTTTAGACTGTTCTGTCTATATACCTTCAGTGGTTTCTGGATCACTAGCTTGTAACCAATTAATTAATTTGCAATATTGATGGATGGATGATACTGGTGCTCAAGATGGGAAGCCAAACTTTATTCACTTATTGAAAAATTGAAAGATGTATACGTTGGACTTCAGTGAAATTTCCTGGAGAAAAAGCCACTGAGGTTCTTATTGACCCATGGAATAAAGTCAATCGATACACTATGCAAAGTGAAATGAATCCTAGAGTACCATTTCAAAGACTGCTAGCATGGTATAGTGGTGTGAGCATTAGTAGCTCTGGAGACAAGGGTTCAAATCCCCACTCAGCCATGGAAACTCACTAGGTGACCTCAGGTTGTGAGGAAGGCAAAGGCAACACGCACAAATCTTGAGAAGAAAACCCTATGATAGGTTTGCCTTAGGGTCACCATAAGTTGGAAATGACTTCAAGGCACCAACAGCATTACTCCAGAATGTAGATACAAGGTAGGACTCGGTCACCAAAGAACTCCAGTGCTAATGAAGAGATAGTGTCACATGGCGAAGTCTATCCTAAGTCTCTCCACACTTGGGATGAAGGAGAACATGATGCACTCTGGAATTTTACCCCCTAATAGGGTTGTTATGGTGAGTGTGGCAAAATGGGGGCACTGCCTCTCCAATAAGAGTTATGCCTCTCTACAAATGAAATTTGCATTCAGTCCCCGAATTCTTAGCACTGTAGTAACGTAAAACATCCAGTGAGCATTTAGAAATATAGTTTAGGCACCAAAAGAAAAGATGCAGGCAACATAACAAAGGGAAAGCAACACACCCAGCAAATAGAAGAGTTCTAGGAAGGAATGAGTTTCAGTGTCTCACTCCCTAAGTGTACAGGGAAGGGCAAGATTCTACCCCATGTTGAGTATTATAAATGTAAGGACCAAAGGAAAATATCATGGGTGGGATAAATTCATATTAGGACAATGTCCTTATCTCCCCTTCATAGCTACACTCCTTCCCCTAAATCTACTGCATCGATTTGAATAATAACTAGAGTGATTTTCCTTCACTGTAGCCATCTTCTGCTCTTGCATAAATTATATTGAAACTTTCTTTGGATACACATTTTGCCCATGCTGGGAGGATTTTCTTCTCCAGCCAAAGGAAAAGAGAAAGACAGTCTCATTGACTGCATGACATGGGAGTGTTGAATACCAACATTGCTATTTGAACCAGGAGTTGGGTGCTAATAATGGTAAGTCAAGCTTAAATTAAGCCCAACCCTAGTTGTGTCCATCACAGAATCTACAGAAAGGACTATGTTTTTATTTAGGGTTGCAAGTGGCATAGCTGTTAAAGTTATTACTGTATTTCTTGTACACCAGTAGTTTCATGAATGGATGCTAGGAACTGCACCTAGAAGACTGCCATTCATTCATTCATTCATTCATTCATGAGGGCTAGAGACATCGAAAACAGCCTTGGAGGGGGTCACATATTCCTGTATCTTCAAATCATTCCCAGCTTATGGAAACCTTAAGACAGGGGTAGGCAACCTGCGGCCCGCGGGCCGGATGCAGCCCGGCGAGGCCTTGAGACCGGCCCCAGCCCGGTCCTGCCGCCGATTGCCGCCGGGCCCTTTGGGGGGCAATTGTCTATAGAAGCCTCAGAAACATGCATTTATATTAACTTTTTTTAAAAAATCAGCAAATTTTTTTGCATGTCCTCCATTTTTTTTAAAAAAAGTGTCTTCCATTTGAAAATTTTGTCATACATTTGTCCTGGTATATTTATATATTTAATTTTTTAAATTTTTTAAAATTATTTATTTTTTGGCTTCGGCCCCCCAGTTGTCTGAGGGACAGCAACCCGGCCCCTGGCTCAAAAAGATTGCCTACCCCTGCCTTAAGAGAAGCCTATTGTGGGGTTTTTCTGGGGCTGAGAGTGTGTGAGTCACCCAAAGTCACCCAGTGAGTTTCCATGGCTGAGAGAGGAATCGAACCCTGATCTCCAGAGTTGTAGTTCAGTGAACAGACCACTACATTACGCTGCCATTTTCAATTAATAGCTCTCCAAATTCCCCAGCCAGTGTGCTAAGTGGCAGGGCTGGTTGGAGGATTCTCAGACTCGAAGTCTAAAAAAGTAACATTTCCAAGCTCTGGCTCACATCTAGGCATGTTGTTGTGGTTGCTGTTGTTGTGTACCTTTACACTGTTTCCGACTTACTGCAACCCTAAGGTGAACCTATCATGGGGTTTTCTTGGCAGGTTTCTTCAGAGAGGGTTTGCCATTGCCATCCTCAAAGGCTGAGAGAGTGTGATTTGCCTAAGGTCACCCAATGGGTTTCCATGTCCAATCTGGGATACGCACCCTGGCTTCCATTGCCATAGTCCAACACTCAACCCACTACATCTTGCTCTCACATGTAACCTTAAATCACATAAACCTGCATTTTTCCCTTTTTAAATACAGATTATTTCCACTTTAATCTACCTTTTGAAAGTTGAAATACCTGAAATCAAATTGTTTGGCTGGTGGGCACGGTTTGTTACAAGCCTTCTTCCCATAACCAAGGAGGAGGCCTTCTCCTGGAGTAGAGGCAGCATCACACAAGCCCTCCCATAGATCTCATCTCAGAATTCATGCAGGCAGGAACAGTATGAATATTCAGGCAGGTGTGATGGACTGGAACACCAGATTTAACTAACACATACACCAACAACAGCTAGGTTCCAAAATCCAAATGGATGAACTGTTGTTTTCTGCAACTATACTGGGCTCTGCATGTGTCTGATAAAACTGACGCAGGTGTTTGGGCTGCTTAAGGTTGGAAGCAAAGACGCAAAGAGTTGGTCAAAATCTCTCATTCTCTGATTTGGATTGGGAGAAATGTAATGTTTCACCAGATGCTCCTGCTGGAATCTATTTCTACCTGTATTTATCCTTATCCAGGAGTAGAAATGATGGGCTCCCCATCCTCTCTTCCAACACCTTAGCTAATTGCACACATTAAAGCAGATATGGCCCGTGGCTAAATACAGAGGTTGCTCTAAACCACTACTCAGGAACCTGGTTTTATGTACACCCACCGTAACTGCCATCTGTTCTCATACTAGAGCAGACATTGGCTGCATTAGCTGTAGCAGATTCACTCTGGATTATATCTCATCACTGCTTAGTGTCAGGCAAGAAGTTATTTTACTGTCTAGCAAATAGCCCCCTCATCTGTCAAAGTATGCATCTCTTTTCCAAAATGTCTTTGGCATGGAGCACTCCTTGCTTCAAGTAGCTCTCTTTGCAGCCTAAACCTTGATACTTGCATGCTGAATTCAGTGGGGCTGGTACTTTTTAAGGTGGTCACCCTCACAACCTAATCCTCACTAAGCACATTTACTTGGAAGTTAGTTCCACTGGTTTAAGGGAGCTTACCTCTAAGTGTGCAGGCTTAGTGTATGATAACATGCTGAGATGCATCCCTTCAGTTGGGAGCCCTTTTTAGGCGCACTGAACGTACACCCTCTGACATTTCACAGATAAAAACTGGGACGCCTGGAGCCAAGGAACATCGGTGTGATCAAGATGGAAAAAGCTGTCAATGAGGAAGAGTAGACAAACTGGGAGAGGCTGCAGCAGTTTGGTTTTGTCTAAGTGTACAGGGAAGGGCAAGATTCTATCCTATGTTGAGTTAACAGGCTGCAAACTACTTTTGCACTTGGAGCTCAGTTTGCAGCAGCTGAAATAAACAGACAATGAAGGGATGAAATAAGAGAAGGGAGAGAAACTGGGACATTTTGAAAACAACTGAAAAACTGGGATGACAAGAGGATCAGGGACGTAGCCAGGATTTTAGGAAGCGAGGGGGTCCAGACTAAGTGCCACCATTATAATGGGGCTTGGGTGCGGCAGCGCAGCAGCACACACCATTCATTTTTCTAATGGGGGGGTCTGGACCCCAAGAACCCCCCCTGGCTACGTCTCTGAGAGGATTAATTGGGACTGTCCCTGTCACATAAAAGGGTTATATGAACAGGATCCAGCATGAATCTAGCACTTGCAATCTTATTCATTGCAACAGGCAAATTAAGTATACTGTACGTCAATCTTCCAATGAAGTCAATAGCACTTAAAATAAAAGTCCTTCATATTTTACATTTGTTTATAGAATGTTTGCCTAGGCAAACTCTGGGAAAGCTCTTCTACCGCCAGGCCAGCATAGTCACATCAACAGCATAACCAGATTAGGCAAATCCTTAGCATAACCTGGACACAATATGCCAATAGTGGTGTATAAGAAATCAATGGAGATATCATATACTGGAGAGCAGTACACAGCTATTTTCCTCCCACTAAGTACATGTGAAAAAGTGTCTGAGAAGGAACCATCTACTTGTGGTGATTACCTTCACTCTCAGCTATAAGCCCCTTAAAAACCTAAAAGGAATCTATCTTCCTATATGAGCCCGTTACAGCTGTAGGATATTCGGGAGAGACCCTTCTCTCTGCCCCAACATGTTTTCATGTTCATTTGGTGGAAACTAGAGAGAGGGCCTCCTTGGTGGCTGCTCTCAGACTTTGGAACGCCATCCCTATGGAGGCTAGGATAGATTCTTGCCTTCCATCTGCTGGAAAGTAAAAACATCCCTGTTCCATCAGGCTTTGGGAAATGGGCTCGGATGGGCTTTTAATGGTGCCTTGTGCTGCTTTATTTTTTACATGGCCTTTAAATGAATGTTAAATACATCTTTCATTGTTTTTAAATCAAAAAACCCCACACATATACATATGTATAGTCCTTTATGTAACTATATGGTTTTGTATGCTTTTATATTGTACTGATTTTGTTAATTTGTAAGCCACATCAAGTCACTATAGCCCTTATCAGATGAGTGTGGAACTGGGGGTCTTCTGCACTGGGCGATTCGAATTCACGTTATTTTGCAAAGTACTGTCATACCTGGGAGTCCCTCCGCATTGGCATGATTCAAATTGGCCAATCTGCATTCGCGCGAAGTGCATTCAGTGCAGAATGTTTTGTCACACCGGTGCTCAACATGAGGATTGGCCGATTCGTATCGGCCGCCTCGCACATGCTCAGTGGTGCCCTGCATGGGTTGCAACCTTAAACGCTTCCGGGGTGAAAGGGGAGGTCCCGTCATGACAGCTGGAGAGCCAGCTCATGCACATTAACAATCGCGATACAACGTGCCCCATTACTGTTCCTCTCTACATTCCTGCTTGGTTTTTAATGTTACCATGACCTTCCCTTGCAACAAATTAGCAATGCCCGGTTCTACTGTGTGGTCTGTGTGTGAGTGTGTGAGTATGTATTCTGGGGGGGGGGAGGAGCAGTTCCAGCGGCTGTCAAAGAGGCTGGATGCCATCTAAGTAAATGGGGATGCTTTGATTAGGCCCCATTCATACTGGGGGTAAAAGACATGGAGGGAACTGGGATGATCCGGATGCCCCTCCCCCAATCGTCCGTTAGCAAGTGCCCACTACAAATTGAAAACGAATGCATTTTGACAGAAATCGAATGCTTCTGTAGATTGGCCGCTGCCAATCAGCTATCGTCATGGTGAGTTTGCAGGGCATCGGGAAGTGTCCTCCCTTTTTAAAGAGCCAGGCACAGGGGTTTCAGGCTTAAGCAGGGAGAGAGATGCTCTCTCTTCTCTCTCTCTTTTTAATAAACCTGTGGGCTTTTGGGTCAGATCTGCCCCTGTCCCAGGCAAGGATGGGATTGCCATGCTTTTTTTTTTTTTTTTTTTTTTTGCTTTAAAAGCAACATTAGCTTCCCTTTGCTTCCCTTGCTGATCTGCTCAAGAAGACAAACATTCGCATATTTGCTAAAAAAAAATTGGTAAAAATGTAACTTGATTGTTTGCAACATTTGTAGCTTCTCCCTCTGCAGAAGCAAGTGCAAGCCTGGCTCCATCTGCCTCTGGATAAAACCTGCGCATGTGCGCTCAAAAAAAATGGTTAAAAATGAAACATACATTCTGGAATATAAACCATGCGCATGTGCGCTCAAAAAAAAATTGTTTGAATTTGAAAAGGGGGGGGTTGCCTGACATGAGCTCCGTTCATGACCTGATTTTTTCCTCCTGCAAGGGAAGGAATGCCCAGCGACAGAGGGCTTTGGGCAGGGGATGCAGGGAAAAGAGGCTCCTAAAGAATGCCTTCCCTTGCTCCCTTCTGCCCAGGGCCTTTCCTCCTCCCCCTCCCCTCCGATGAGGGAGAAATGCCTTGCCCTTCCAGGCAGGGAAGAGGCACGGGGGGCAACGGAATCGCGGTTCCAGCAGCCTCCTCCTCCTCCCGGCTTGGGAGCCAGCCTGGGCTGCATCCCAGGCAGGGAACAGGCGCGGGGCCGCTAGAATCGCGGCGATCGCCGCCGTTCCAACGGCCTCCTCCTCCTCCTCCCGGCTTGAGAGGCAGCCTAGGCTGGCTCCCAAGCCGGGGGAAGGAGGAGGGCTGCTGGAAGCGATTCCAGCGCCCCCGCGCCTCTCCCTGCCTGGGATGCAGCCAGGGATGCCTCTCAAGCCGGGAGGAGGAGGGGGGCCGCTGGAACCGCCCCCCCCCGCCCCTGGAACGGCAAGAGGAAACCCACCGGAAGTAAAAATTGGAATCTGGGGGTCTTGCGATGGAATTCAGGACTGGGTAGTCACACCAGACCCATTGCACTGAGATCGAACAGAGCCCCAATCCAGGATATCGCCAATCCCCTTATCAGCCACTGGCCAACACGCTCCAAAAGGAGCTAGTACGCATTCAGTTCGGCAGCTCGCGCATTCACGTGAGTGCGGATTGGGCCATTCGAATGCTGGTATGATGGTATTGTGCGAAATAACGTGAATTCGAACCACCCAGTGCGGAAGACCCCCAGTTCCACACTCATCTGATAAGGGCTATTGTTGGGGAAAATGTGGAATAGAGAGGAAGAAAACAACAACAGCGGCACTAGTCTTAACCTATTGTGGTGCTACTTCTAGGAAAGGCGAAGGAAGACATAAAACTGGGAGGCTACTCAGATGTAAAATGATTATTTACAGCCCTACAGAAGAGACACCCTTGCTCTCAGTTTATACTATCAAAGCAAGGCTGATCTTCCTCATCCCTAATCAAACCCTCCTGAGCCTCTGTTGCTGGAAAGCTCCAGACTTTGGCTTCTCTGCTTTGCCAGTCTAAATGTCTCCGCTGAATTACTGACTTTGCATTCCCTCCCTTTTTTAATTTATCTTGCTGGCGGGGCATTTACATTTCACATTGGGCATCTTTTCTTCTTTCCTAATGAAATAGTTGCAGATTAATTTTTAGGCTGCAGTCTTGCATATGCTTTCTGGGATGTAATCTCCACTGAGCTCAGTGGGGATTACTTTTGAGTAGACAGGTCCAGGACTCCGCTGTCACTTAAACAAAAGGCTAGAGAGAGACAGAATGGGGAGGGTAAATCAACGTTCTCTTTTGAAATGTAAACTCAGTTTCCCCCAGTCTGGTATCCCCCAGATGTATTACCTAATTCCCTTCCTCACCAGGCAGCATGCCCAATAGCTGTGATGACTGGGAATGATGAGAGCTGCAGTCCAACACAGCTGAAGGGCCTTGGGTTGGGGAAGTGAGTAACATGGATTCCCAAGTTCAGCTGCTACACATTTAGACCCCGCCCTAAATTGTCCTGAAGTTACAGTCTACAGTCTGTAAAAAGTTTGGCTCTTAATGATGGACATGAATGCTAGAATGTTCTTGCTGGATGGGATTCCCAGCTCAGGAGAAGCCCATGCCCTGAGTTTTCTGAGCCCAACCCTGAGACTCAAGGTTTTGGTGATTTCATAAGAGTTGTGCATTCAATACTGATCACAGTTGCTCACAGATTGTCATTCAAGCATTCAGACAGAGAACTTTGGTTTTGAAACTGTGATGGAAATTTTACATCGGTCCCCTTCTCAGTTCAGGTAAGATTGGGAGGGGAGGATAATTCTGTCTCACTGAGCCCTGGCACTATAATGACTGGGGTGGGAAGAAAGGAAGAAGCTATCTGTGAAAATATATAGAGCCCCAGGAAACTCTTTGGAAATTGTAGCGATAAGTCAGCCCTGCAATTTTTAGCAAGCTGATGGCCTACTAGCTGAGCTGGAGATTTGCATGGAGCCCTGTCCACTTGCCTGGAGCTGAGACCACCAAAACAGAAGAATTTGCACCCTCCACTCCCACCTGGAGATGACCGATGGAAAATGGAAACTTAAGACCAAGTCCTAGTGCTGCATCAGCCAGTTACATATTTCTGGGCTTCAACAAGCAGGGTAATATATAGCCAAGCTCTCCTAAAACCACCTTGTCCATTCTCTCTCCTCCTCCTTGAAGGGGTTACACGTCCTCCTTAGAACCCTGCGTAGTGCCTTTTCTCTTCTGTTATCCCAGCTCCAAAATTACCTCTTTTCTCTGCCTCAAGCAGTGACTAGGACTCTGACTGAGAATTTTACTGCACACAAGTTTTAAACCTCAATTTTAGTAAGTGAATTGGGCATTTTGTGGTACGTGTCACATAGCGTTGCCTCTGGTCCATTGATGCTTCACTGTTAGAGGGCGTCAATAGAGGGCCAATTGTGCCGCCAACCCATTACTCCATGAGTGCAATAGGTACAGTCCGTGATAGACCCAACATTGGACAGGCATGTGGTGCCAGTCTCCTCCTTTCCTACTCTTGCTAGGATGTTTGCACAGTATGTTTCTTTTTCTTTTTTTCCTACTTTCCCCCCACTTTTTCTCTCCTTCTCTTCCCAAATTGTATCCCCATAACTACTGGAATTGCAAATACAAACACAAATTTAAAATAAGAAAGGCATACTGCGTAAGGAATAAGAGAGGGAGGTGGGTTAAGAGAGAATGAGGAAGAGAGCACATTGGGACAGTAAATGGTAGAAAAAGCCCCTGTTGTGCTATACAAGAGATGTGTGGCACTATAAGCTCCAAAGCCAGTATGTTTTTGTTCTCTTTTAACAAGGCAATTGCAGCAAGACCGAGGCTCATGTGATAAAGTCATCAGAATGAGAACTACCAAAAAGCCTGGGTAGGAGTGTGAGTGTGCATCTCTGTGTGGATGATGTCTATTGATCGATGATGTATGAAACAGAAGCACTTTGAGCCTCTCTTTTCCCTAAACCATTCATTTGCACAAGAACTTATTACAAAAATAACAAAATTCCATACAGAAAACACTGTGTTTTGTGCAAAATACATTGTTTCCTAACAAAATTGTGTGAGGAGGTTTAGTTGTGCAAAGATATCCAGAAAAGTCTCCCAAGTGACTGGCCATTTCCTCAACTGGGTGTTGTTATTTTTTGTTTAGGGATGAGGATTTGAAAACACTAGATACTTGCCTAGTCTCCAAGCATAAGGACTGTTTCTTTTCACATGCACTCGAGAAAATAAGTAGCCAGGACACATGAGAATGCTGCCAAGTCAGGGGAGACAGACAGGGCTCAGTTAGGCTCTAAATCTTTTTGGGGCAAGCTGTCATCTTGGAGCTATCTTGGGTCTTGTTAATGCTTCACATTTATACTGGCCAGTCAGCTGACAGACTGATGGACTTTGGCTGCTGTCCTCCTGAATGCCTGTAGCTAGGTCTGCTCAACTTCTTCCTCTCCATTTCCCCAGAACAAGCTCTGGCAAATTTGCATTTCAACAAAAGCAAAGACTAACTTGTAAATAATAGCAACTGAAGCTGCAGCTCTGAGAAGATACACAGCCAGCATGTTTCTAAATGCAGTACCCAACCCACATCTTGAGCACACCCAAAGGCATGTACTCACACCATCCTCCAGAAGAGGTACTCAGGAGGCCTTCTTAGCTAACTGCCTTGGCTGTTTCCCAGCATCTGATAACTGAGTTGGTTTTCTAATGGTAGCGCTGGACCTGTTTCCCCAGCCAACTTTTTTTTTGATGACCAGCCAAAGGAAAAGTAGAGTGTTGAGGCTTCTTAGAAGTAAAGCTTGGGATACCCCTACACCTACACAAAAAATCCAAAATTCATGGTTCAAAGACAGAAGGGCTATTTAGTCTGAACAGCCTCCTGCTCCCAGCCCTTAACCCAATCTTGGTATATGCTCAATCACCAAATGATGGCACCTTACAGTAGGACATCATGTTCTCTCTGTTTAGCTTTATAGTGAAATTGTGCCCCAGATGCCAACACATTCTAGCTGGCAGGAATGTGAGACAGAAACAGTTCTTTATCAGCTCACACTTCTGATAGAAGGGAGCTATAATGGGAAAGAGCCTACTGGCCAAGCTACAAGGACTTCAGCTTTCCACAGAGAGAAATTGCTTTTTAAAATCCGTGCATATCACAATCTTTTCACTTCAGACCAGTTCCATCTCAGTCGCTCCTTTCGCCCTCATCTCTCAGTTCTGCTGACTTTCTGCTTTGGCAATGGAAAAAAAATTAAAAAGCAAAAAGCGTGCTGAAGCTAGAGAGTGAACCAAGAACCATTGCTAACAATCTTCTCTTGAACAATGCCACCTGCTAAATATACCAGGTGCTCACAGGACTCATTTGAAATGAGGGCCTCAAAAAGTACACCAGGAGCTCAAGTAAGCACAAGGAGGTAAGATAACTCCTTGCAGGTGCGATGTCAGACCAGGCTCTTAAAAGGATCCTTACATCCCAGAATCTCCTGCCGCTAGTAATTATTTTCTTGATTGTAGTTATGTGAGAATGAAAAGGCACATACCATAGTATGTTTTTCCAAGTTCTTTCTATAGTGGATCAGAGGTGCCACCAACTGCAGAAGAAAGAGTTGGATGCATCTTGGAAAATAGGAGAGGAGGAACTCTGGCAAACTCTATGCTGGGGTGACAGCACATGTGCCCACAGAGAGGACTCTGAGTGCCACCCCTGGCATGCATGCCATAGGTTCACCACCACTGATCCAGACCTTCTTCTTGTAGCCTTCCCCAAATAGCCATGCTCTGTTCTAGGTGATGCCATACTTGGGCAGTTTCCCAGCTTGTGTACAGGCATTCCTCCACTCTAAAAGGCTGTAATTCCTCTTGAAGGTGTATCAACCTTCAATAGAAGTTTAAGATAAAATGGGTTTGTATTTTGGACTCCACTCTTTTGCCCTTGGTGTCACTGACCACTGGAATGTGGTCCCCTGGAGTCTCTCTGAAACTGAACTTGACTGTCAGGCTGAAATAAAGTTCACCCTTTGGCCATACATAGAAGCAGTAACAAAATGTTGCTGTATAGAGTACATTGGTCAGAGTTATTGCTAGCCAGTCACGCCTTCCTCCAGGTTTGCCCATGCCATTCTTCCTCTTGCCTGATTCACTAGACACTCCTCCTTCCAACATAAAGCATTATGTTCCCATATTCTTACTCATTAGTATGCATATTCACATACGCACACAGATACATACACACACATGCATATATGTACATATTGGTTGGCTGCCTCTCACTCCTAAACAGCTGATTTGTACAATTGGAGATGTTATAACCAAGTGTACATGTTTAGCAGCCCAGAAACTCAACTGAGAAATGGAGTGAAGGACTAGAGGTACATTATCAGAAGTTCCAGATGTTCTTGGATCCAAATCTCCATCAGTCTCAGAAATGGCCATGTTCAGATGATGGGAAATAAAGTCACAAACGTGAGAGGGAAACAGATTCCTCACCTCAGCTTCGAACTGACTGGATTGGTTCTCAACAGAACCAATGAGTTGCTTAGAAATAGGGATCCCTGTAATGAGTAATCTTACATGGGGAGAAATACATCTCTGTGTGTACATGTATATACATATGCACATACATGTACACCTCAGTTAACAAGTAGATGTGTTCCAGAACATGAGTTCCTTAACTTATAGTACCAGAGGCAAAAATAACATGGAAAAAATTGGGATAGGATCCTATACCTCAAAAAAGAAGATAAGTTCAGCATGCTTCAGCAAACCTTTTATCAATATGCACATTTGAAATGAAACAACCAGGTCAAGCAAGGCTTGCATAAGTAGACAAAACCTTTTGAACCTTCTAGAGATTATTTGAAAAGCTTCTTACAAAACGCATCCAGAAATGGCTTTTTTCTTTTCACAGGCTCCACTTTTCTTTTGATTTCCATTTTAGTGGCCAAACTTATTGATCTGTACGTTTTTAACATGCTGCAGGTAGCTGCTGAGACAGGCTTATTGGCTTTTCTCTTTTTCTTGTTTTGCTATTTGTGCATGCTCGGTAAGAGATTCAGGAGGCAATTGCTGCTTATCTTGCCTGTTGCAGGTAGGCACACATAGCAAGTGGTGTCACCAGGTGACACCCTAAAAGAGGGTGACACCACTGCTCCTCAAACACTTACCTTTTGGCAGAAACAGGTGGTGGCATTCATCTGTTTCCGTTCAAAAAGCTTTACGAGATTGTGGGAGTCAGGTGAATCTTAGTAAGAGGAGAGAGGAGAGAACCCAGATTTTAAAAAAATTAAAATTTCAGATTTCAAAAGTTTAATTTTTTTTAATTTAATTTTTTATTTTTTTTTAAAAAAAATTAAAAATCACATTTTAACCAAATTTTCACTATGTATATTGTGCATGTGATATTGTAATTTGATGGTTTAATTTTAATTTCGTGGGTTGTTTATGTCACAACTACAGCCGGCCCTTCTTATACACGGATTTCTTATACACAGATTCCAGCATCCATGGTTTCAAAATGTTCAAAATAAGTACAAATTTCAAATATCAAACCTTGATTTTCCTTTTTTTTTTTTAAAGGGACACAATTTTGCTATGTCATTATATTTAATGGGATGTGAGCATCCACGGATTTTGTTATCCACGGGGGATCTTGGAACCAATCCCCAGTGTATAACAAGGATCCACTGTATTAGCATTACATTCAGTTGTACATGGGAATTAATTTACGAGTAACATTAGTGCAAAAATCATTACTAAGGATTCTGTATGGTGTGAAATGGGAGAAGATCAAAGAGACGGGTGACACCATGAGTTACCGCACCGGGTGACACCAATCGTTGGGACACCACTGAACATAGCTATGGTCACAATTTCCGGGTGCAATTCAAGGTCCTGGTTATTACCTACAAAGCCCTACATGGCTCAGTTCCACACTATTTGGCAGACCGTTTCTCTTGGTATGAACCGACCCGGACTCTTAGATCCTCTGGGGAAACCCTTCTCTCTGTCCCAACATCATCACAAATACAGCTGGTGGGGACACGAGAGAGGGCCTTCTCAGTGGCTGCCCCTAGACTCTGGAACTCCCTGCCCAGGGTGATCAGAACGGCTCCCTCCTTGATGGAATTCTGCCGGCAGGTGAAGACCTACCTGTTCACACAGACATTTAGGGAATTACTATAAGGACAGGCTGGGATGTTCGATGTTGGACCAGTTTAAAAATTCTTTTCAATGTACTTTTTATTTTATTGTACTATTTTTTATTTTTTTATGTTATTTTTAAATACTCTGAAGCCACTCTGAGTCCCAGTCCTAGGAAAAGAGCAGGATACAAATAAATAAATATAAATAAATAAATGGTTGGATTGGCTACAACAGAATCACATTTTTTTCCCAGATCAAGCTTTACTACATTTACTTCAGATGTCCTGCTGCAGACCAACACCAAAAGTCTGTTTCTCCATCATCATCCTCCCAGTGCTGATGGTGCTTTAAACATTTCAGCTAGACAGTGAACAAGAAAGAAAAGTGGGTTGGGTGTGTTTGAAAAGAGTTTATGAAAAGGATCATCTTTATCAGAGCTTTGTTAGTAGAGGTATGCCTGTACTATTCTCCATCTGGAAGCAGAGGAGCTGTAGGTGAAAGGGGCCTGAAACAAACACTCCCAGCTCACCATTTTTAATGCCTAACCTTAACCTTAAAATCCTTGTTTTACAGTGGCACTGCTCTTCCTGATGGCCGTCAAATTATATCTACAAGTCTCTCCATCCAGAATCTCTCTTATATGCCAACTTATGTCTACAATTTTCTTCTCCCAGGATCTGTCTTAGCACAATGTAACATGATGACATGGCGTTATTCCACAGGAATCAAGTAGGAAAATGTTGCTCACCAGCCAGCAGACACAGAAAAAAAGTGTTGTCTCAAGCTTTGCTGTGCTTCCCTCCTCTCTGCCCCATTTTATAATCCATCCCCAGTAAACCACCAAAACTCCCCCCACCATATTTTATTCACAGCAAATGGAGCAGAAAAACTGGGAAGCAATTTGGACTACAATGAGCATGAGAGAGAGAGTTGTCCCAACCAGCCTAAACAGCATTTTTGCATGTTTTTTTTTCATAATCATTACAACAAAAGCTATCTGTAGTTATGATGCAAGGAATAGGAGGGAGATGCTTTTGCTTGCACTATGTTTGGGGCTGTACTTCCATAATCCCTTACAATTGAACCTGGAGTCCAAAACATGTGGATGTCACCCCATCTCTGCCCTACCTGTTTCCATATGGACAAGAGTCAGCTTTTAGCATGCCAAAGATGGCCTTTTTTATTTCTCCTCAAACATTTTCTCTCTGTGTGTGTATAGGCCTTCAAGTCACCTGTCGACTTATGGTGACCCCATGAATTTCACAGGGTTTTCATAGGCAAGCAATACTCAGTGGTGGTCTTACTCAGAGTAGTTCCTGTGTTCTACTCATGTACAATCTATTGAATTTTGGTGTGGCAGAGTCTCACATCAGAAACAGGACAAAGGATTTATCTGCCATTGCAGGAGAAACATTTGAAATGCCAGGCCTTTCCCCCCTCAAAATGCAGTGATCTCCCAGGGAACTTGAGGAGGAGGGAGTGTGGAGGACAGAAGCGGGTCAGAGTTATATTTTTATAGTCCAGAGCTCTGAAATAAATAATTTCAGAGGATGAAAAATACCAGGCACTGAACTTTACGAACATCAAAATGAGATGAATATTTCATAGGAACTGCGAGCCATGAGCCTGAACCCTGGAAAGGAACATGAATACAGATCTGATAACAAGGATTCCGATGGTTGGACAAGAACATAGGGAATAAGTCAGGGCAGAGAAGGAAACGGGGATGCAGGAGCAGGTGATAGGAAGAAACTAATCATACAATCCCAAATGGCTGCTTCGTACGGGCAAATTCTACTACGGGTAGCACATTAACTCAGAAGTAAGGGTGCTTTGAGAGGAGGCTTTTACTGTGACTCATCCATGGAATATTAAAGGAGGCTCAAATGATGCTGCATTCCATTTCAAACTACCCTGCATTTTCCTGAATGCTGCTCCTAGAGCTTGGGAAAGTTAGGCCTGTTACAGACTGCCAAAATAAAGCTGCTTCGGGTCTCTTTGGAGGTATGCTGTTTAAATGATGCGTGCACCCTAAGAATCTGGAAGCTGCACCAAAGCTGCACTCCAGTGCTTAGGAATGGAGTATGGCTTTGGCACGACCTCCAGACTCTTAGGACCCATGCATCATTTAAATAGCATACCTCCAAAGAGGCCTGAAGCAGCTTTATTTTGGCAGTCTGTAACAGGCCTTAGGTTTTGGACTGCAACTCTCAGAACCAGCACAGCCAGTGACAATGTTAAAGGAGGACTGGGGAAATATAATTAAAAGAATACAAAGTAAAAGAAATCCTTTCCCCAGCATTTTCAGTGTTTTTCCTTCCACACACACACAAACATCCATTACAAGGGGAAAGATGAAATAGCTGCACAATGAATTTTCTTTAGCACGGCTAGAAACTATCTGTCTGGCAACATACTAAACCTCATAGTTTTTGTAAAAGCTCAAGAAATTGACTGACCAGACATAATCCTTAAACATGAACTGTGGCGCTCACAGGTCCTCCTGGTGTATTTCTTTGCCATATACTCTCATACCCTCCAACTGTGCTGATTTGACAAGGACAGTCCTGATTAATTCTGTGCCATTGCACTTTTTGTGTTGCTTTTGAAATGCCCCAGTTTCTCTCTCCTCTTCCCACATTCTCCCTTGGACTTGGGTTTACCTAATTCGTTGCAAACCGAGTTCAAAAGCAGTTTGCATTCACTGAACTCAGGGGGTGGAATCTTCCCATTCCCAGCAGCCTCAGGCAAAAGCAAACTGATGCAGCCCCTCCTAGCTAGTGCATCCTTCATTCATACCTTTTGCCACCTTAATTATACTCTGGTGTTGTTTGGCCACATCTGTCTTGTTTTTCATCTGTGAAATGCTGGTGGGTGTGACATCTTGGGAACATAGGAAGTTGCTTTATATGAAGTCAGGCCAATGAGCCATCTAACTCCGCACTGTAGCAATGGAGAAACTCAAGTTTGGGAGTAAAAAAAATTGGCCATCCACTTCCAGATTCTTGGAGTTCCTATTATCTGAAGATTTTCAAATTGGGAAACCTTAATTAAGCTTAGTTACTACCAATAAACTATTTTTGGTCTTAATTTTTTTGCTTGTGGTCCCACTGACCACTGGGGGGGCGGGGAGAGGATTGTCTCTGAAATTGAATTGCCCCTCAGGGTAAAAAAAAGGGGGAAAGAAAGTCCTTACCTTTGGTTACATGAACTAGGTTCAGGAGAAATGCTTTTGTTAACTGGAAATGACAATGCAGAAATTGATCTCTTTCATATACAAAATATTTGGTCTAGTACACTGCTACAGCCTTGCCTTCCCCCAAGGCAAAATGAGTTAGTCCCAGTATCCAAGAAAACAGCTACAGCCATTATATGACTGTATGACTGTATGGCGTCTGAACTCTGGCTTGTAACTAAATCAATAAAATACAATTAATGGCGCTGTGCATGTGGGGAGCCACTAGCAAACTCACTCATTATGGCTGCCAGGAAGTTTAAAAAAAGAACAGTCATAAACCAGTGGCAATGTTTCTGGCTCCCCCACATATGTAGCCTTGTTTACAATAACCCTTTCCCACTTGGCAGTGTAGCCACATGCATGCTTGTACACTGAGGCATCTGGTGGCATATGAATCAGCTCCGAATCCATATGCAAGGGCATACAACTTTGGAAGAGTGTCAGAATTTTTGTTTACAAAAATCTCGACTTCTAGGCCTAAGTGTCTCTGAGCATATGTAGACACATTATACACTCACTCGTACACACATACGAATAAACAAATGACGCTTTACAAGTATCTGCACACAAAACACATGTGTGCTGCTTTGTCAACACATGGCGCTAGCTGCTTCCATAAGTGAGGAGTAAAGTATCGTGTGACGGCCAGGTGTGCTTGCGCTTCCCCGTACAATGCAAAGTATTCACTACAAATGCACTCCCTCCATTCTCCCATGTGAAGCCCTATCTCACAGGAATGTGCAACAACAACGCACATGTGCATGGTGCAATGCAAAAATGGCTCCATTGAAATTTGACCCATTCCCCACCCTCACACTTTCGTCTTCTAATTTTGGTCACTAGACAGATATACAGAATTCTAGATAGACATATAATATTGTAGCTAGATGGGAGCTCTAGAACAGCCTGCACTATTGTGTGGTACATCTCTTGTTAGGACTGTTTGCTGGCAGACATAATTCTGTGCCCATGGACTGGGTACTTGGGGGCATCACTGGGGGGGCAAAGAATGGGGATTGCAAGGGGTGCCATCCTAAGGCAAAGTGACACCACTGTTCCCCAAACAACTGCCTTTTGGCATAAATGGGCTGTGGCATTCATGCCCATCCCTTTAAAACCTGGAGGTCTGCGGAAGAGAAGATGTGAGTGGGGTGACGCTCAATGGGCAGGTTTTTTTAAAATACACTTTTGAATTTTTATTCAAAAACATCACATCTTGCCAAAATTTCACTTCAATCATATACAACTTTGTAAATGCAAATGCATTTAGGCTGTGCTTATGATACCACAATTTAAAGGTATAATTATAATTTTGCTAGTTGTTTATGTCACAACTATTGCCATTACATTCAGAGATATACAGAAAATATGATTTACCAGTTGCAAAAAAAAAAAAAAAAACCCAACACTACTAAGGATTCTGTGTAGTGTGTTATGGGAGGAGATCAATGTTGGGGTTACACCATGAGTTACCACACCAGGTGATGCCACTCTGGTTACCTACTAGGAAACTCAAAGAGTATTCTATAGATTATATATATTTAAAGGCTGAGTACTATAACCCAAGTCTAGGGTGGATATTGTGAAAAATATTCTAAATCTAATATTGTTTTGAGTCCAGGTGCAAGTTTGCAACTCATCTTCAGTTACATAATTAAACAGAACAATTTTAAGGCACAAGCATAAAATATGCCCTGATTTTTTAAAAACATCAAAATTTCACCTAGTTCTCCGCTTCTTCAAATGATGAGACTGTTTTGCATTTTTCTTTATTCTGTCCTGCAAACTATCATTTTCTCCAAAGATTACTCTAGTGATGCAAAAATATAATAAAAAGCATAATAAAATATATTCATGAAAACATTACAAATATGGCTGTTCTCCAACTATCCCAATTTATGAGGGACAAGTCCTTTTTTCTTTGGCTGTGAAAAAAACATTGTTCCAATTTTGTCTTCCAAACAAAATTTTGAATAAATTGAATATTTAAAAAATGTACTAAATCATAGCATAGTAAGAGAAGGGATATGAAAGAAATATAGTGCATTCTTCATAGAAAAGATAGTCGTTCAGCAGCTCGAGCCACTGCATGTTTACTCAGAAGCAAATTATATTCTGCTAAATGTTGCTTACTCCCAGGCAAATGTGTACAGAACAGAATGCAGACTTATGCACTTCTTAATGCATGTGTGCAGAAAAGTTAAGTCCCAGTGAGTTAAGTGAGGCTTAGTTCCTAGTAAGTGAGTTAGCTCTGATCCAAAGCATACCTAATTCCCTGGTAAATCAATTGAACATGACATGGAGAATTTTTTTCAAGCATTAAATGAACTCTTGGGAAGGGCAGATGAACAGATAATAGGAGCAAGTAGGAAATGAAGCAGGTGGAAAGGATTCAAGTTTAGGCAACACTGCACCCTGCAGAAACTAATTCTTTCAGTTAGTCTCAAAGATGCTACAAATGTATATAGATGTGGACAAAAATGCCTATATATTGCTTCACTTCCACCCTTATCAACACTAGAGCTTAAGGGAAAAACTCAATTTGGGGGGTTACAGCTTTCTTTTCTTTTATGGTGCTATAATAATAACAACAACAACAACAACAACAACAATAATAATAATACAGAATCCTCCAGTCAGCACAGACACTGAGCAAGCTGATTGAAGTTCAAAGAGTTTAGCAATTTTTTGGGGGAGGGAAACTCACTTTCCCAAATATTGCCCCAACCCATTCCCGCCCCACCACATTCGTTTCTTTCCAAATAATGTTGTTATTGAATTTAGGTTTTGAGTCACAACTATATCTTCATTCTTAGATCCATGACTCAGTCCCACTTCAGTGCACTAAGTAAAGGGTATGCAAGGCGATCTTACAGAACCTTTTAGACTAAGTGAAAACATTGGAGTATTAACTTTTGTAGACATGGTCTACTTCCTCAGATGCATGGTGTTCACTTCTTTCACTCAGTTTCGCTCAATTAGTCTCAAAGGTGCTGCAAGATCAATTGCAGATTAACATGGCTATATCTATGAGTACAGGATGGACAACCATGGAATAATCTACTGAGAAAGAGCAGGTAGACCAACATCTTCAACTATGGGCAGCAATGGAAGGTCAAGGCTTCAGGCAGCAACCCACAGTTTTAAAAAATGAGGATGTCAAATTGTCCATCTGTTTCCATCACCCCACTGCTCCCCAAAGATCTCATGCTGATATAACTGATGCTTCCCCTCTCTCCATGTTTAAACTCACAAAAACTCTGCAAGGTGCATCAGACTAAGTGCTGCTGACTGGCCTTCTGTGATCAACGGCTATGCAGCTGCAACTGAATAGGGATTTGAACTTTGGTCTCTTCAGTTCAAGTGTGACATGTTATATGGTATACAAAACTGACTTTTGGGAGGTTGAGAGAAGGAAAAGTTGCAAGCCATGTAATTCACATCTTATTAAGGAGGAGCACACAATTGCCTTTGGACTTTGAAAACAAAATAGTGAGTTATAGGTCCCTTTATTTGATATAAATTGAGGGACTTTCAGTATCATCATCATTAGAAGGTAACATCTTCAGAGCTCTGATTTCCCACTGACTGATTGTGACTCATCATAGGGAAGCTAGAGAGGGCTGCAATGAAGCCTTCAAGGCCAGTTTCTTTGGCACATCTTTCCTTAAAGCCTTGATGCCTTCATTCTGTTCCATGTGTAAGATCTGTATGAATGCAATTCCTTCCCAAGCCCAAATCCACACATAAGGACAGAGGTGAGTAATCTTTGCCCATCTCACTTGCTTTGGCCTACAATTCCCATTACCCCACATAGCAATGGGAGTTAGAACTCATAATGTCCCGAGGCCCAAAGGTGCAAGTCTTAAGTTTTCACATGTGTATTTTGGCCATTGTTCTTCTGCAGCAGGAGTGAACAAACCCTGGGACCACATGGATCCCCCAAAGTTGGTTTTATGGCTCTCAGCCTCTCCAGATATCTGGGCCACCCTTTATGGGTCAAAGTGTGGGGTTGTTATTTTTTTATATATATGTATGTATGTATGTATTAAAAGTAAGCAATAATTTATAACGGACATTATAACATACAAACAAATCCATAATAACATCCCCAGGAGGGTTGGCTCCTGGGGATGTTATTAAGTGTTATGCATTAAACACCAACCATAGTTGTTCACTGCTTGTCATTCAAATATGTTCCTGTTTGGAAATGCAGAGAGAAGCCTTAACCAAAGTATGGGCTGTACCCCAATTGAGGTGAAACAAAGGGGTAATCCTTCTTAGTTGGCAAGGAAGACAGGATAAGAAACATTTAATTTAGCCCACTTGTTTCTAGCTAGAAGATGGATGCACAGAGCAGAGCAGAGGGTGAACCCTGGCATTATAACCACTGGGAAAGAGGTAGATACAGACAAACGCCCCTTCCCCTCAAGAGTCTTTGTGAGCTGTAGTACCAAATCAGCCTTACACGTTGTAGCAAGCTGCTGACCTTCTAGATGGGCTGGGGATCTGTACACAGCCCTTTCCTTTTGTCCAAAGCTGAGCCCACCAAAAGTGGAGAGTTTGTCCACTCAACCCCCTTCCTGGAGATGTCATGAGTTGGAGAATCAGGTCCAAGTTGGAGAATCAGGTCCAAGTTGGAGAATCAGGTCCAAGGAGATCAAGCAACCCTACTGCTGGTTCAGACTAAAGTTGTGTTCAGTGCAGCATCCCATTCTCAAAACAGTCAGATACCAACAGACACCCCATATGCAAGACATAAATGACACAGCACCTTCCCACATGTGTTCTACTCCGATAAGGCATATTTAGAGTCATCCTACCTACCCCTGTTACTGATCCAACACATATCTATCATTAGCAGTTATTGATAACCTTCTCCATGAATTTGTTGCATGCCTGCTGCTCTGGTGGCCTTGTTGGGCTTATTAATTCATCCATTTAACTGTGTCCTGTGAAAATATTGCCTTTCACCTTCCCTGAATCTTCCACTCTTCTTCTTCACTGGTTGACCCTTTGGTTCCAGTATCATCATAGGAAAAAAAAGCCTTCTCCATATCTATTTTCTCTATACCAGCCATAAGTATATACTTACTTTTCCTAGACATCTGTTATGTCTCTCTTGACTCAGCAGTTTCCCCTTTCATCCTGGGAGAGTTGCCCCTTGATCATTTCAACAGCCTTTTTCTCCACCTTTCCCACCTTTCCCCTATCCTTTTTCTTTAATGTGCAATGAACAGACCGTACACGGCATTCTGAGTGCAATCCCAGTTTTATTTTCGATTGCCACAAGCAGCTGCACATTGGGTTGACATTTTCATCGAGACATCCATCAAAACCCCAGCGCACTGTCCTGAATGAATTTCCTTGCTAGTAACTGAGTTTAGCACTGCAGCATTAGACAGAGTTAACAATCTTTCCCCTCGTCCCAAGAAACCTTGAGATACTGTAATTTTGGGGAAAGGCCAGAGAGTCACAGAGAGTTCATGACAACTTTACCAACCAACGCTCCACCAATTCCTTTGGAGAAAATTCATGACTATTGAAGCCATATAACACTCATACCAGGTTTTCACTGTGGTTCTGGGAGTTTTCTTTCACAGTGGAGCTGTTTCTTTACAAAGCACATAAAGCTTATTTAACTCTGCATCTATTAACAGATCACAGACTTCACTGCTTAACAGTCGGAGAGAGAAAATGGCATCTGATCTAAAAGGAGCCTGTTGCCAATACATCATCATTCTTTTCTACCCCTCTCCAAACTGTTCTTCTTTCCAAATAGTGGCAAACCTGCTCCTGATTCTACCTCCCATCATCTCAAGGGCCTCCTCACAAATCCATTGTCAAGGGTGAAGCAGAAAGCTATGGCCAGAATCTGGACATCAACAACCACTTTTTATAAAGAGGAGTCAGCACATAAAAATCTTATTGTGAATAACAGGCCAACTCTTACACAGCTGGACTAAGTGTAGAGGCACAGGTTGCAAACGGCAGCAGCAACACCCCTCTCCAAGAAAGATACAAAGACAATTTGCCGTGAGTCAAACAACAGCAGAAAAGGAACCATAATCAAGTCACAGCATGCTTTAAAATGCCATCACTTTTCTGAGTGGACAAATGTGGCAAAAAAATAAAATAATAATCTAACCTGTGGCAGGCAAGTACCAATGGCTATTTTTTGGTTCTTTACAGTCACAAGCCATGCACAGAGAATCCATCCCATGCTTCCCATAAAGGACCTCCCCCCCTTCTCTGCCTGCCACACCTCCTGAATCTCCAATGTAACACTTTCGGCATGCATTAAACAGCATCTGCCAGACATTTGTGGGCACCCAAAACTACGCATCCCTGGATGCTTCCAGTTGTCAGAGACTCAGTGTTTTTCAGTGCTTGCCACCAGATCTCCAACGTAATCCTCGGCATGCATTAAACAGCATCTGCCAGGTGTGGAGAGAGGTGTTTTGCTAGCTTTGTGGACACCCAAAACTACACATCCCTGTCAGAGTCTCAATGCTTTTTGGTGCTTATCACCAGATCTCCAACGTAACCCTTGGCATGCATTAAACAGAATCTGCAAAGTGTGCAGAGACATGTTTGGCTAGCTTTGCGGACCCCCAAAACTACACATCCCTTAATGCTCCTAGCTGTTGGAGACTCAATGCTTTTCAGTGCTTGTCACCAGATCTCCAACGTAACCCTTGGCATGCATTAAATAGAATCTGCCAGGTATGCGGAGACGTGTTTTGATAGCTTTTGCAGACACCCAAAACTACACATCCCCAGCTGTCAGAGACTAACTGCTTTTCAGTCCTAGGGTTAAAAAAAAATCCCATGCCCTGCCACAACCAGGCATGCTTTCAAACTGCTACAAGAGCCACTGCTAGGATCTTTGCAAAAGCATCAGCAACATGCAACAACCGTTCATCGGTGATCATTGGTAACCCATGTTGCCCCCCTGCCCCCTTCTCCCCCCCCCCAAAAAGACAAGAACAACCCAAAGGCAAGCCTGGGTTCCTACCTGAGGGTGGCGCTCTCCCCTTGCCGGACGGTGACGTTGTCCATGGCCTTGGGGAAGGTGGCATCTCCGCCGCGGGCTGGCACTCCTGCGGGCACAAGGAAGAGGAGCCTGAGACCCAGGACCACCAGGCAGCGCCAGGGCAGCACCAAGCCCCCCCAGACCCCCATCTTGTCCTCTGCAGGGACTCTTGGGGGGTGTCTTTTCCACAAGGCAAAGCAATAATAATAAAACCAAAAAACTGTATTTCAAAAAAATTGAAACTCTGTACTGTATATATATTTAGTAGATGGGAGGGGCAGGGGAGGGGAAGGGAGAGGGAGGGAGGGAAGGAGGACCCCCAAGCTCTGCTGTGGCTCCCAAAATCCAGCTTAGGTTAGCAAAGATGCGAGCGTCCCAAACAGCATCCAAAAAGAGAGGAACAGGAGGAGGAGAAGGAAGAGGTGCCCGAGTTGCAATGCCCAGCATCCACTTCCCAAGTGCAGCCTCTCCTTTAGGCTAGCCCAGCTGGCCTCCTCGCTAGCCAAACTCCTCAGCTGGGCTGGAGGGGGCAACTCCTTCCTTTGCCCTCCCAAAGGTGCCCGATTGTTGGCACCAAGAGGGCACCGATGCCCCTCCAAAGGAGCGGGCAACTGGATCAAGAAGACATGGGTCCCTATTTCCTTCTTTGCTGCTGCTGCTGATGATTCTGATTCTCAGATCTTTGGAGGAAGGCAGCTTGGCTCAAAGGTCTGGCAAGGAGCTCAGCAGCCAAACGGCGGCGACTTTGAAGAGCATCCCAGCCGCAGCTCCGCTCTGGGCTCCGCGGAGCCGCCTCAGCCTCAGCCTCATCCTCCTCCTCCTCTGCCTGGCTGCCTCTCCGGCGCTGCAGCCTCGCATGGGTTGTCATGGCAGCATCTCCATCACTGACCAACGCTAAGCCCAGCCTTAGCCCAGGCAGCCCAGCCCAGGGCACCCAGAGAGAGAGAGAGAGAGAGGCTCGCCTGCTTTAACCCTCCTGGCTGGGCTGGCCCACCTCCAGGCACACCTGCTCAGGACTCTGCCTTGGGGAAGCCCTCCAATTGTCCTCTCATATATATTGCCCTCATGCTGCCAACTGCTTCCTTTCCATTAGTCTTGAAGGTGCTACAAGATCTCTCTGCATATATGCAGAGAAATCTTGTAGCACTCAAGACTAATGGAAAGGAAGCAGTTGGCAGCATGAGGTTTTGCAGGCTTCAGTCTGCTTCCTCAGGTGCATGGAGTCTAGGAAAGTTCTTTCTTTTGATTTGTCTCAAAAGTGATATACATATACATAAACACACACACACAAGTTAGTTGGCCTCAAAGGTGCTGTGTGTGTGTTAGATGATCTCAAATGTTATATATATATATATATATATATTAGAGAGAGATAGATAGAGATAGATAGATAGAGAGCGAGAGAGAGAGAGAGAGAGATCTTAGGATCCTTGAGACTAACAGAAAGAAAGAAGTTGGCAGCATGAACTTTCCTAGACTTCAGTCTACTTCTTCAGATGCACTACGTCTAGTAAAGCTTATCCTAGGGGGGTTCTTTCTTTCAGTTAGTCTCAAGGGTGCTAAAATGATGCCCAAACTACCAAAACAAATGCAAAGATCCCCCAAGTGCTATTTGCATCCTCATCTTTTGCTCTGTCCCCACCATCTTCACAAATACACCTGTGCTTTTAAAATGGTTTTAACTGTATAGATAGTTTGATGATATTTTTAACTTGTGCATTTATTATATTTTTTAAATTATGTTGTAAGCCACATTGTGTCGTAGACCAGGAAAAGAGCAGGATATAAATATAATAAAATTAATAATAATAATAATAATAATAATAATAATAATAATAATAATATCTCTAACACCAACACCAATTGCAAAACTGTTGCTAGTACATGTCACAAGGTTTGAAAAAGATGTGTACACTTAATGTGTCTTTGAAATCCAGAGTGTTTAGAAAGTCCCCAATTTTGATCCTGTTCTTGCTGATTTTATACTGGGTTAAAATGAACTGGCCTGGCATAAAATGTCTCTGTTCATACTGTGAGCCAAAACAAAATATCAGGGATAAACAAAACATGTAGGAATTTCCAGAATCAAATTAAATCTGGGATTTTCTGGTCTTTTTAAATCAGTCTAGATATCCCCTTATGTCTGCCCAGATGAGATACTCCTCTCTCTGTAAATCACTCCAAAGCCATTCCATATGTGGCAATGGGTTTGGGACTATCCCTTGAATACGTCTCAATTGTTTGTATCATCACAACAACATATTACCCTTTGCCTATTCTGAGCACCATTAAATTCTTCTTTTGCAGGTGGGGGCTTGCTGGATCATACCCATGAGCATCATATGGTTGCTCTAAAAACCTGAGGATAAGTGATAGCACCTTGTGTGAACCTTTGCCATGGAAAAGGCTCAAATTATAAGGCTGCATCCGCACTGCAGATATAATCCAGTTTGATACCGCTTTAACTGCCATGGCTCAGTGCTATGGAATTAGGGGAACTGTACTTTTGTGAAACATTTAGTCTTCTCTGTCAGAGAGCTCTGGCGCCACAACGAACTATGTTTCCCAGAATTCCCTGGCAGTTAAAATGGTGTGAAACTGGATTATTCCTGCAGTGCGTATACAGCCTAAATGTGTCAAAATGAAAGCCCTGTAAGCTCATTCATATGTGAAAGGCAACCACAGAAGGATCTGTTGGTAACCACCAGATCCTTTGCAGTCAGATATTCCACTCGACCTCAGAATAATAATAATAATAATAATAATAATAATAATAATAATAATAATAATAATA
>NC_056527.1:139824042-139824785 GCF_019175285.1 Sceloporus undulatus
TGATTTATATTCTGCTTAATCATTCTGCTGGATCCAATCCCTTTTTGACACAGAGGATTCTGCTTTCTGAGATAGCCAGCCACTGAGGAATAATTCCAGCTTGTCGCTTGAAAACATCCCATTTGTCTATAGGTAGAACACTCTCACTTCCTCTGCAATGTTCTTCAGTAAGTGAATTATTATTTCTATATATAATCTCCTGCTAGGAGAAAGTGCTAGACATAAACAGCCCTGGGGAAGGAAACAGAATCCTTTAGCTCAGCAAGAGAGCGGCACAGACAAGTGGCAGGAGAATATCCAATCTACATATCCTTATTTCAATTCAGGCACTAAAACCAGTGTGCCAAGCCCTGGGATTCCAAGTACCATTCCAATAGTCCAGGATGAGAATCTCTCTCTCATACACAAATACACACACAGAAACTAAAACAGTGGTTCCAAAACTCTGGGTCTACAGATGTTCTTAGACAACAGCTCCCAAAATCCCTGATCATTGCTCATGCTGCCAGGGGCCTCTGGGAACCCAAGATTGGGAGCCACTACACTAAACAAAGACTGTGTCTCATTGAACCAGTTCAGTTTAAGAAAAGAATTACTCATCTGAATTGAGCAGAACCCAAGAAGAACAGAGCCCTGCTATATCAGGCCAAAAGTCATAATTCGTAATGCATGCCAGGGATGTGGCCCTCAAAATAATAATAATAATAATAATAATAATAATAATAATAATAATAATAATAATA